>NC_080042.1:57955194-58022810 GCF_012489685.1 Lotus japonicus
CATCTTCTGATCAAGAAGTATCATAGTCAGAGGTTCTGATCCATCTTCACTCTGGACAAAAGTCCATGTTTAGATTTTTCAGAATAAAATTAAATCTATCCTCTGCTAAGGGCTTTGTAAAGATATCTGCCCATTGATGGTCAGTATCAACAAACTTCAGAAGAAGTACGCCCTTCTGTACATAATCTCTAATAAAGTGATACTTTACCTCAATGTGCTTTGCCCTTGAATGCAAGATAGGGTTCTTACTCAATGAGATTGCAGCAGTGTTATCACAATAGATTGGGATATTGCTCTCAAGGATCTGATAATCCTCCAGCTGATGTTTCATCCAGAGCATCTGAGTGCTGCATATTGCTGCTGAGATATATTCTGCCTCTGCAGTTGATAGTGCAATGGTTGATTGCCTCTTGCTTGCCCATGAGACTAGATTGCTTCCCAGAAATTGACAATTTCCAGAAGTACTTTTTCTCTCTGTTCTATCTCCAGCATAATCAGCATCACAGTAACCTGAAAGCTTATACTCTGATGTTTTCTTATACATCAAGCCAAGGTTAGTGGTGCCTTTCAGATACCTTAGGATCCTCTTAACAGCAGTTAAGTGGGTTTCCCTTGGATCTGATTGGAAACGAGCACATAAATGAACACTAAATAGTATGTCTGGCCTAGATGCAGTTAAGTATAGAAGTGAACCTATCATGCCACGATAGAGCTTCTGACATACTTTACCACTTTTATCTTCTTTCTCCAGAATGCATGTAGGATGCATTAGAGTCTTGGCCACTGTAGATTCCAGCATATTGAACTTCTTCAGAAGTTCTTTAGTGTACTTGCTCTGATGGATATATGTTCCTTCTGGTGTTTGATCAACTTGTATTCCCAGAAAGTACTTTAATTCTCCCATCATACTCATCTCAAATTCAGCCTGCATCATCTCAGAAAATTCTTTGCATAGAGATTGATTAGCAGAACCAAATATAATATCATCAACATAAATTTGCACAATTAAGATATCATCTTTATAAGTCTTGCAAAAAAGAGTTGTATCTACTTTACCCCTTACAAACTCATTCTCCAGAAGGAATGAGCTAAGTCTCTCATACCATGCTCTGGGAGCTTGCTTCAGACCGTAGAGTGCTTTCTTCAATTTGAACACATGGTCTGGTTTCTTCTCATCTTCAAAACCTGGGGGTTGATGAACATAGACTTCCTCTGAAATATAACCATTTAGGAAGGCACTCTTCACGTCCATCTGATGTAGAACTATGTTGTGATTCACTGAGAAAGAGATCAACAGTCTGATTGCCTCCAGTCTTGCTACTGGAGCAAATGTTTCAGTGTAGTCTATTCCTTCCTGCTGACTGTAGCCTTGAGCAACTAGCCTTGCCTTGTTTCTGACTACATCTCCTTTCTCATTCAGCTTGTTTCTGAATACCCATTTCGTTCCAATAACATGGACACTCTCAGGCTTCTTCACTAAGCTCCAAACATCATTCTTGGAGAATTGATTCAATTCTTCTTCCATGGCCAGAATCCAATCTTTGTCCTGAAGAGCTTCATCTATGGACTTGGGTTCAATTAAGGACACCAATCCTTTCAGACTGAGCAAGGTCTCTTCAGAGGGTCTGAAGGCAGATCTGGTTCTGACTGGTTCGTCTTTGTTGCCCAGAATCAATTCCTTAGGGTGAGCTGCAGTGATTCTGCTTTTCTTCAGAGTTTGTGAATTAGAGGGACCAGCTTCTTCCTCTGGTTCATCTTCCTCTGGCTCATCTTCCTCTGGAGCTTTGCCTTTGTCAGAAACATTAATGCTTAAATCTGCAAACTTTTCAACTAGCTTTGACTGGTCAGAGTCAAGCTTATCGTCAAATCTAACATGAATAGATTCTTCAATAGTCTTAGCATCAGTATTATCAAATCTAAAACCTATAGATCTCTCAGAGTAACCGAGTAATAGACACTTATAAGACTTAGCATCAAATTTATGCAATCTATCCTTAGTATTGAGAACATAACAAACACAGCCAAAAGGATGAAAATAAGAAATGTTGGGTTTTATGTTCTTCCACAATTCATAAGGAGTCTTATTCAGAATTGGTCTCACAGAGATTCTGTTCTGAATGTAACATGCTGAATTTACTGCCTCTGCCCAAAAGTGCTTAGCCATGCCAGTTTCTTGGAGCATGGTTCTAGCCATCTCCTGAAGAGTTCTGTTCTTCCTCTCAACAACACCATTTTGTTGAGGAGTTCTGGGACAAGAGAAATCATGTGCAATTCCATAGGAATCAAACAGACTCTCAAACTTGTCATTCTCAAACTCTCCACCATGGTCACTTCTGACACGCACAATCCTACAAGCCTTCTCGTTTTGCACTTGAGCAATGAAGGTAGAGAACACAGCATGAGACTCATCCTTGCGGGTTAGAAACTTTACCCATGTCCAGCGGCTATAGTCATCAACGATAACCATCCCATATCTCTTGCCACCTATAGACTCAGTTTTCACTGGTCCAAAAAGGTCGATATGCAGAAGTTCCAACGGCCTTGAGGTTGAGACAACATTCTTTGCCTTGAAAGGGACTTTTGTGAATTTGCCTTTCTGACATGCTTCACAAAGAGCGTCTGAAGCGAACTTTAGATTGGGTAAGCCCCTGACAAGGTTTAGCTTGCTCAGCTGAGAAATCTTTCTCATACTGGCATGCCCTAACCGTCTATGCCATACCCACTGCTCTTCATTAACAGACAGAAGGCACTTCACATTCTGAGCCTCCAACTCAGATAATCTGATCTTATAAATGTTGTTCTTCCTCTTGCTGTTAAACAGAACAGAGCCATCGATTTGACTTACAGCCCGGCAGGACTTTTGATTGAATATAACATGATAACCCTTGTCAGCTAATTGACTTATAGACAATAAGTTATGTGTTAAGCCGTCTACCAATAACACATTATCAATGCATGGACTACTATCTACACAAATAGTACCAGTACCAACAATTTTACCCTTTTCATTTCCTCCAAAGCCAACTTCGCCTCCAGGCTTAAGTTTCAACTCTCGGAACATACGCCTTTCTCCCGTCATGTGACGCGAGCATCCACTGTCCAGATACCATGATTGGTGTTTCAGTGGAGCTATCAAGGATATCTGCAACATAGATAATCTTGTCCTTAGGTACCCACTTTCTGGGTCCTCTCTTGTTAGTTACCCCAGAGGTTCTGATCACCTTGGGTGTCTCAACATGATATTTTAAAGGAATATTTGCATGATATTTAGTCATAGAGAAGGATCCCTTTTTAAGAGGGTGTTTAGCAACTTTAGCAGGTACAGGATCAGGCAATATGGTACCAGAGGGAACAAAGCATTCATACAAGGATTTAGCTTTAGACACAGAGGGCTCATTTCTAATTGGTTTAGAATAGCCAATGCCATGCATTCCATTTCTGCTTACGCCATAGATCATTGAAGCCATTAAGCTTCTATCCACGCTTTTAGCTAGGAATCTTTGAAAAGACTTTTCATACTTAGATTCATTTCTACAATCAGAGGCATCACAGGCAACAATTTCTTCTAACTTAGCAATCTGGTTCTTAAGCACAGAGTTAGAATTGATCAAGGCATGATTATCATTTTTTCAAATCAGAAATAATTTTCTCATGTTCAGAAGGAGTCTTGGAAACAGCAGATAAGTTCTTTTTAAGCTTCTTATGCTTAGAAAATAAGGAGTTATACTTATCCATAATATCAGACAATGCATGTTTCAGTTCAGAGGTAGAGAAAGAAGCGAATACCTCATTTTCATCGTCTGAGTTAGGATTTCCTTCTGATTCTGAGTCAGAGTCAACAGCTCCCTTTGACTCTGCTTCCTTGTCTTTGACAATAGCCATGAGTCCTTGGACTTCACCATCAGAGTCAACATCCTCTGACTCTGATTCATCAAATGTCACCATCAGACTCTTCTTTGTCTTGAAGTGCTTCTTTGGCTTCTTGTCCTTCTTCAATTTTGGACAGTCACTTTTGTAGTGCCCTGATTCTTTGCACTCAAAGCATGTGACTTCCTTAAGTGAGGACTTCTTCTGACCTGAGGATTCAGACTTTCCTCTTGCCTTTCCAGAGCCTTTGTATTTGCTCTGCCTGTGCTTCCAGATGCGATTGAGTCTCTTGGAGATCAGAGTCAGCTTATCTTCATCAGAATCTTCTGATGCTTCTTCAGATTCCTCTTCTTCAGCTTGAAGTGCTTTTGACTTCTCAACCTTAGCCTTTTCAGATTTAGACTTCAAGGCTATGGACTTTTTCCTCAGATCTTGCATCTCTGAGCGCTTCAGCTCATGGCATTTCAAAATGCTGATGAGTTCTTCTAAACTCATATTCTCAACGTCTCTCGTGAGCTCTATTGAAGTCACTAAAGGCATCCAACTTTCAGGAAGACACCTGATGACCCTTATGACATGATCTTTTGTTGTGTAGCTCTTGTTGAGAGGTCGTATGCCAGCTACAAGCAACTGAAATCTGGAGAACATTTCTTCAATGGACTCATTTGGCTTCATGATGAAGGATTCATACTTTTGGATCAAAGACAATGCCTTTGATTCTTTGACTTTCTTGTTTCCTTCATGAGACATCTTCAGAGATTCGAAAATGCCTTTTGCAAACTCACGATCTGTAATCTTCTGGTACTCTTCATAGGAAATAGCACTTAGAAGAATTGCTCTTGCTTTGTGATGTTGTGAGTACAGCTTCTTTTGATCTGTAGTCATCTCTGACCTTGGGATCTTCTTGCCATCTGCATCAACTGGACGCTCGTAGCCATCCACAATAATATCCCAGAGATCTGCATCGAAACCCAGAAAGAAACTTTCCAGTCTATCTTTCCAATATTCGAACCTTTGACCGTCGAACATATGAGGCTTTGCATTGTAACCATCTCTTTGAGTTTCACTGGTGGTGGCAGCCATTGTTTTTCACACCGCCCCGGATCACTGAACACTGTTAGGTGTGGTAATCAGAACTTGCGCTCTGATACCAATTGAAGGTATGAAAAACGGTAGAAAGGGGGGGGGGTTTGAATAACGTTTTCAGTATAAAACTTCCACCTTAAAGATTTTGACAAATCTTTCGAGAACTTAAGTGCTAAAGATAAGAGATAGAAAAGCACACAAGGATTTTATCCTGGTTCACTTGATAAATCACTCAAGCTACTCCAGTCCACCCGTTAAGGTGATTTCTTCCTTCTTAGAATGAAGGCAATCCACTAATCAGGTAAGAGTTACAACTGCACTTGAAACCTACAAGTGACTAACAATTACACTGACTTAGCTCACACTAAGATTCACTCTCTTTGTCTTCTCTAGGATCCGATCAACCTTGATCTCCTAAAGGAACTAAACAAACTGTTTATCAAAGAATTGTTTACAAGATATTTGCTTCTAAAAAGCTAATAGTAAACTCAATGAATTTCAGATGAAAGAAAGCTTAGAAGAATTTGAATTTGTCTTGCGCGTATGTGAATGCTTCTAGCCGCTTCTTTCAGTCTTCAGCCTCTTTATATACTCCAAGGATTAGGGTTGAGCGTTGCATGGGAAATGCTACCGTTGGAGGGCAGTTCTGGAAAATCCAGCTTCTGCTGTGTCTGAGACTGTTAGGTAGGTCGTCAGGAAGGTACAGTTGCTTTTGTACTTGGATAGCGACTTGACCTTTAAACCTAGGAGACTTCTGATCAGGGGATGCTTCATATTGGAACTTGTGAAGCCGGTTGATCAGAGTCAGAGGGAAAGCCCAGATCCTCTGACCATTGTTTCTTCTGATTATGAACTCAGAGGGAAGAACATGGTCTTCAGAGTATCTTGCTTCTGGACATCAGAGTTTCCACTATTCAGCTTCTGGATCTTCAGAGTCTTCTACACCATCAGAATATCTGAGCCTTCAGTGTTTCTTGGTTATCAGACTTTCTGGATCTTCAGAGCTTCTAGTGACTGAGTCCACATCAGAGTTTGTATAACTTCAGAACTTCTGAAGCTTTTCCACTGTTCATACTGAACATGGTGAATGCGAAAGCGTTGCTTGGGTTTCTCTTTATACACAGTGCTTCTGATTTGTGTGAGATTGAGTTGAGGTCAGAGCCTGTAGATAGCACACTCAGAAAAAACACGTTAGAGTACCACAATTGTTCATATCACAAGGTTAACTTGTAATCATCAAAACATAGAGTTGTACTACTAGATCAAAACTTGATCTTACAATGATAAGAGAACATATAGAAATAAAAAAGAAAGAAAAAGGAATAGAAAATGTGAATGAATTGTTGGCAAAGAGGGTGTGAATTGTTGTACCGGAGCAACCGGAAAGTTAAAGCAAATTTCCGGCGGACTCAAGAGTAAATTCTAACTTTTAATTTTGAAGGCAAAATTAATACAACTGTGATCTGACCCGTGCACTATAGGTAGTAGGGTAATGGAGTGTTAACAAAATAATGCTAAGAAAAAAGAGGTGTAAGAAATTACTCAAATTAGGAAAGAGGAAACAAAATAGTACTTCGTGAGTTTGAAAATACATGTTATTTAAGGGATATGCACAGTTTAAGAATTTGAAATATATTTATTTAAAGTTGAGTTGTATTAAATAGGAAAGTAATAATTATTGGTTGAGTAATTTATGAGTGATATAATAGTAGATGAAAGTAAAATAACACATATTTTAAAAAATTAACTAAAAGCTTAAATAACATATATTTTGAAACGAAAAGTGAACAAGAGTAGTTCACCAAAGTTTTTATACAGAAGTTGTTATTCTTGTGTAAAACCTTTGTGATTGAAAGGTTAACAACTTACAATATAGCAGAAAGTTTTTGTCTTTTGTTAAAACTGGGAGACAGGAGACACCATGGACAGAAGAGTAAAACACCAAGAGATATCGACACTACGGTAGCGTTTGATGACGAAACGGAACAAGACAGAACGGAACGGGACAGAACAGGACAATAATTTTCTGTGGGTTGTGTTTGGTAACTCCAAGTCATTAGAACAGAACCATAATTTTAATTACATATATAACCCTGCATGTTTAATATTTGATTGAGGATAAAAAAAGTTGAACATGCATAGAAACTGTTTGTTATTGCTTATTTCATGAAATAATCACTTATTTCTTTAAAATAATCACTAATATATTACTTAAGTTGTTTCAATGTGCTTTACAAATTTGATTATTTCTATAAGCTATTTTAAGTGCGTTTGTTTAGATTAATATTTAGAGATTTTGAGAAAAGCATAAGTTGATTTGTGTTTGACTACTCTAATAAAAATCACTTTTTTTAATCTTCTATTGTCGATCATAATAGATTTTTATGATAAGCTAAAAGTAGTTTTTTCAAATAACTTGTTTTCAGCTTTTAAAAAAAGAAGAAACAAACATAATATGATTTTTTGGATTTAAAATAAGTGATTTTGGATTAAAATAAGTGATTTTTTATCAAAAAATTGATTTTTGATTAAAATAAGTGATTTTTTTTATCAAAAAAGTGATTTTTTAAAATAAGTTGAATCAAACGAACTCTAATTGACTCGTTTGTCACTGCTTAAAAAAATGATTTTCCTTTTTTGAAAAATAATTGATTTTATTTTAAGTGATTTTTTTTTAAAAGCATAAATTATTTAACTTTGTCTACAAATATAATAAGTGCTTTTCACTATAAGAAGTGATTTAAAACTATTTAGATACAAAAAAATTCAAATATAAATTATGGGTATTTTTGACTGTGTAAAACTTTTAAGAGAGTGTTCCGTTTCGTTCCCTTCCGTTCCACCATTTTCCATGGAACCAAAGTGTTCCGCTTCTAGAGTCTTTTGTCCTGTTCCGTACCATCTTAAAAGCATGACAAACACAGAACATAACTCATATGTCCTGTTTCGTTCCCTTCTACTTGTCTACCAAACGTTACCTACATCTTAACACACAAAACATTAAGGCATTAGGTCTATGAGTCACATCTCGAATAAAGTCTTCTCATCACTCATACTTAACAAATGTGAGACTCCAACTCCACACTTGAATTCTCAAAATCCCCCCTTCAAGTGCGATTCACCACCACACTATTATGCCTCCCTCCGCAGAAGCTATCCATCTTACCGTTGTTCGTCAACAAAACCCGCTATCTAGTCACACCGCTAGGAAGACTTAAAGAGAATAATCAATATTTTCATATATGTCTGCAACTTAAAGAGTAATGATATATACACACCTCATTTTTAAAACACTTCATTTCCACATCTTTTTGTTTCTATCTCTCTCCTCTTACCATCTATCACATCTCATACTTTCTCTCCCTTACTTTTTCTTTTCTTCCTATCTCTCTCATCATTCCACCTCACACACCTCAAAAGAGAGATGTGTGAGTAACATTATTCCAACTTAAAACACCAGACCACCAATCAATATCTGAATAAAATAACTGAAAAATAGTCCCACATACTTTAATTTCACTCCAAAGTCCAAACCGTGTAAAAATAATTATAATAGCATAATCATCATAATTAATAACAGATGAATAGAATGAGTTGAGTAGAGGGGTCTAAGAATCAATTAAGGGTGCAGATTTATCTTTCCAAGTTACTAAAAAAAAAAAGAAACGACAGTTATAGATCCTATAAGAATACAAAAACAAAATGTCATGAGAAATTGTAGGGTTCTGCTTGTTGAAAGAAGGAATTGCTTGGGAATGGTGGAAATCGTGAACAAAGCACTCATTCATTTTTCAATCATCAGATATTTCTTAAGGTGAATAAGCAACTATGAAGGTAAAAATTATAAAAATGAGTGGCTGCTTGAGGTGCTGCTAATTTTTTCTTATTTGTTGTATCTTTATGGATAGATAACTCAAACTTAATTCCTATCCACCTATCTTTCCCATTCACAAAATAATAATTCTTATCTACCTGTTTGTAGGGTTTTGACTTTGGAGTGTGTACGTACTTAATTTTATCCTTATTTAAGACACAACCATATCCGCACTCTTTGCTTCCTTCATCACCCCGCTTCTCTCACCTTCTTCAATTCGTTTCCTCTTACAGCAACCCACAACCATGGCTGAGCCTGAAGCAACAACAACTACTCCTCCCACCATGGCAAAGCTTCCATGGCATGTTCGCCTCTCCATCTTCCTCCTCTCCGCCCTCTCCAACACCTCTCGCCGCTCCAACGGCACCGTCAACCGCCGCATCTTCAACCTCCTCGACCGCAAGGTTCCCCCAAACACCAAACCCGTCGACGGCGTCTCCTCCTCCGACGTCACCATGGACCCCACCCGCGACCTCTGGTTCCGCCTCTTTACCCCCTCCGCCGCCTCCTCCGCCGCGTCCCTTCCCCTCGTTGTGTTCTTCCACGGCGGAGGTTTCTCCTTCATGTCTCCGTCGTCGATCCAATTCGACACCGTCTGCCGCCAGTTCTGCCGTTCCTTCCACGCCGTCGTCGTCTCCGTCAACTACCGTCTCGCCCCCGAGCACTGTTACCCTACCCAATACGAGGACGGATTTGATGCCCTTAAGTTCATTGACCAAAACGGCGACGTTTTGCCCCGTTCCGCTGACGTCAGGAAATGTTTTTTGGCGGGTGACAGTGCGGGCGGGAACTTGGCCCACCACGTGGCGGTTCGGGTCGCTCGAGAGAGGCTCCAAAGTATTAAAATTATCGGGCTCATTTCGCTGCAACCGTTTTTCGGGGGAGAGGAGCGAACCGGGTCTGAGATCCGGCTCAAGCGGGTTCCGTTTATCTCGGTAGATATATCTGACTGGCATTGGAAGGTTTTTTTGCCAACCGGGTCGAACCGGGACCATGACGCGGTTAATGTGAGCGGGCCGAATGCTGAGGATATTTCAGGTTTAGATTACCCGAATACACTTGTGATTGTGGGCGGATTCGACCCCTTGCGGGATTGGCAAGTGAGGTACTATGAGTGGTTAAGGAAATCAGGGAAAGAGGCTCAGCTAATTGACTATCCAAACATGTTTCATGGTTTTTATATCTTTCCGGATTTGCTTGATGCTTCTCAGTTGATTTCTCATGTCAAGGAATTCATGAACAAGCAAATTTCCAATGCGAAGTAATTAGATTGTATCAAATTTGGATGTTGATTTTTATATCTTTTGATGTGCCACTTCCATATGAGCAATGTGAAGGCTCGGATTGTATCAGATTTATGCGACCAGCAAGGGCGGATGTATCCCCCACCACTCCCACCAAGATTTGTATACATTTATTGATGTAATGAGTTGTCGTTTAAGCTGTTCAAAAGAAATTTCCATACGAATAAGTTCTAGCACAACTAATAAATATTTTCACTCTTTAAATATCTACTTTCTCTGTTCTAAAAAGTTTGTTGTTTTGCACCATTTTCCAATATCCTAAAATGTTTGTTGTTTTAAAAAACCAATGCATTTTTTGTTAATTTTTTTCACCTATACCCTCATTTAATACATTTTCTCTCACTTATCACCTTTCATATTAACCAACTACAACTCTTTTCTATTAATTACATTCTTCTCTATCTAAGTATAATTTAATATTTGCACATCATACTAGTAAAATTAAATAAGGACAATCTAGTTAAATTACACTATTAATAATTGATTTCTTACTCTTTGTACCACAACCTTAAACTATAAATTTTCTGTAACGGAGGGAGTAATAAATGGTTCTATTATTAATTGGTGCGTATCGAGAATGATTTATTGGGAGAAGTTTATTCACTCAACATCATCTTAGATTAACTTTGAAGGATAAGTAATCAAATGACTCTCAAATGTGAGATACCTTTAATAACAAAATAATTAAATAAATAATTTACTTACGAATTGAATCAGATCACTTGAGAGATGAGTTGTTAATAATTATTACTATGTTATATGTTTTGTGCTATTTCCCTCCATTTTCACTAAGTATTTTGTAGATCTTATATAATTTTACCTTGGCATCTAGTGAAATATTTTTGATTAATCCTCAAATTTGTCTATGTCTTTATCTCGCTGTCTGAACTCGGTTCCTCATCAGATTTTTTTTTGCAAAAAATCTTTTATTTTATTTTTTTGAGAAGAAAAGGAAATGTATTGAAAGGCTTGACAAACCAGCAAGAAAACACACAAAGAAAGGGCCTGGGACATATCCCAAGGGGCCCAAAAAGAAACAGTACAGACAGCTAAAGAAACGAAAAAGAACAAAGTAGCTAAGAAAATAGAAATAGGCCCAGTTTGGAAGAGCTTATTTGAGCTTATCTGACAACATAAGCTCTTATGTCAGTGTTTGGGAGAGCTTATGCAAACAGCTTATGGTCTGCCATAAGCTATTTTCAGCTTATTTTCATAAGCTACTCAGGATAGCTTATGAAAAACAGCTTATGCTTATACACAGCTTATTTTTAATTTTTTTCAATAAATTTTTAAAAATAGCTTATGAATAAGCACTTATGTCATAAGCGCTTATGATCATAAGCGCTTAATTAAGCTGTTTATCCAAACGCGGCCATAGACTAGTAGAAAACAGAACATGGAAAGACAAAACAGCTCAAAACCCCAATAAAAAAAATTTATTATGTAAAATGTCTGGAGTAAGTCCTCACCAGAGCTCGGAGCTCCGACGAGTGGTGATTTGGTTTGCTGAAACTGTGTTAAACATGCTTATGTGAATTTAAAAAAATAAATAACACATAAGAAATTTTAATTTAAATAAATAAAAATAAAAACAATGAACAAATCTAACCCTAATTTAGTTTTAAAAAAATAAAAAATCACCCCCCCCAAAATTAACCGCAATTCCCCCCCCCCCCAATCAACCCAAATTCCCAACAAATTAGGGTTATTCTTCTTCTCCTCTTCTTCTGCAGGGACACCACATCACTAAACACATAACATTCAAAACTTGCAAGGGACTCAAATTATAAGCAAACGAAAAGAAAATATTTAATTTAAACATGAGAACGCTATAACAAAACAACAAACTAATCAGAATACATTGACCCGGGTTTGCGGTGGTGTCTGGAGTTGGTGATGCTTTCTTGGCGGAGGTGCGAGCCCTTTATGATGGCTAGAGCCATTTGAGTTTTTGTAGGGTGGTGGGTTTCTCAGATTGTGCAGAGTTGGTGGCGGTGGCGACGGGGTCGCAGGATGTGAGTCATTTTTGGCATAGAGACATGATTCAGAAGACTCGAGAGCTTGTTCAACGCAATTGGCATGTTTTTGTGTGTCATATCCCTCGAGAGCGAACTATGGTGGCAGATGCGTTAGCCAAGTATGCAGTTCGAGTTAATTGCAACTGACGGGTGTGGAGGTTGCCTCAAGCGTTTGTCGTGTCCTTACTTTGTCAGGACGTTCTTGTTTAGTTTGTTCAGTTTAGCTGTTTGTCTTTTCTTCGATTTGTAAAAAAAAAAAAAATACACCAACCGATGAAGAGAAAGGCACAAAAAGGTTTTTTTTTTAAAAGGCAAACACATGCGCGCTAGGTGACTGGTCAAAGAGTTTTCTATTCACAAAAGTTAAAATTCGAACCTTCAAACATTTACTTAAGGGACGAATTATTTAAAAGCTGAAAAATAATTTGTGGTATCTCTTTTTTGTCTTTTTCGTTAATTTAATGTTTTTGTCTTTTTTTGGATCCAACGACTTGTTCAAAACCATTTTTGTTCGTCTTTTTGGTCAATGGCCACAAAAGAGCACACGACGAATAATACACAACACCAGCGTTTAATTAAGTTTTTGAAGAGCTTTAATTTTTCTTATAAATCCATTTTTAAATAAAATCACTGATCTCATCCTGCAATGTTTAATTAAGTTACATAAAAGCACTACATGAGACTTGGACAAATAGTTCATGACATTTAAAATTGATACATAAAAGGGAAAATAGTAAGCAACCTCACTTCTGTCAGCTCCTTTTATAAATCAACCATTGCACTTTCTTTCTCTTGAATAAAAACTTTCAAAGCTCTGGGTTCAGTTGTTTCCACAACTAGCTACTAAGATACTCAGGACTGAGCTTTATAATACTGCTGAAGTTCCACTTCCAGACTCTGCTTTATCTTTCCATTAAGAACCCTTCAAGCACAAAATACAACATTTAACTCAAAAAGTCCAGGTTAATTAATTTTCAATGTAATAAAAACAAGGTAAGGTTTTCTTGTTTTGTGTTTTAGGATTGAGATAAGAGTGACTAGTGTAGACAAAGAAACGTCAATGTTGAAAAAGAGAAGAAAAACCTGACCTTGGGCTCAGTGGCGGATCCAGGACCCGGGGTCAGGGTTCAAATTTTTCAAATAAACACATCGGTAAAAATAAAATTAAAAAAAGAGTAAAGTACACTCACCCCCCTTAAGGTTTGTTAGAATTACACTCCACCCCATTCTTATCTAAAATCTACATCCCACCCCATTTTATATAGAGGCAAATTTAGTGACGAAAAATATTTTTCATTAATAATTAGTTATTATTTAAATTGTTAATCAATAATTTCAAAAAAAAAATCAATATAATCCAATAAATTTAAAAATGAAAACATCACAATCCTCCTCATTCTCTCAATCGCGTTTTTCCTCCGTAAATTCATAATGCAAATTATGCAATAGCACACCTGCCCAATTTACAAACCATATCTCGAACATAGTGAAACATGCTTGTGTTTTCATATTTGGTAATAATTCAATTTTAATCAAAATAATCTCTTTATATCTCCAATTTTCAAAATTGGGTTGTAGGCCAAAAAAGCAACACAAATGGGTGAAAAAAAATAGAGAAACAAAATTATGAAAATATGAAGTGGATCTGAGGTTATTAGAGCCCAACGAGGCGGTGGAGCATCGTTTTTAACAAAATCCAACAATATCTAAGACCAACAGAGCGTTCGCTCACAACTTCAAGGGGTGAAATTCACAAGAAGTAGTTGAACAAGTGGCTTTAGGGATGTGCGATTCACGTTCTGGGGTTCAGGTTGCAACAAAACTTTGAGGCATGGAGGTGCCATGGGGTTTCACATTGTGGGACAGTGGAGCCGTGTTAAAGGGAGTAAAGGCTTGGTGGTGGCCGTTTGTGGTGAGAAATATGATTTGGAGATAGATGGGACGTGGACTTAACAGACAGAGTGAATGGTTTTTTTAAATTTAATTCAGTAAAATTATTTTCATAAATTAATGTATGATAGTGTATATGCATTAAATTTATTTAAATTTTTACTAATTAGTAATTAGTTTTTAGTAGTGAGGAATTTGTTTTCGTCACTAAAATTTGCCTTTATAAAAAATGGGGTGGAGTGTAGATTTTCAAAAAGAATGGGGTGGAGTGTCATTCTTGCAAATCTTGAGGGGGATGAGTGTATTTTACTCTTAAAAAAAACTTTAATATGTTTATACATCAGAAATTATACAAGTCATAGTTGTCCTCTACGTAATTTCCTATTCTGAAACCGTTGAACAACTTACACTAACACTAGCGATCATTTTCTCCCCTCAATGGAGGGAAAGCTGAATAAAGTTAAATCTTACATAAAACTTGCAGAAAATTATAAAAGCGACTTTCTCTAATCATTTTACTTACTAATGAAAATAACAGTCAAATAAGTAAAAACAAAGGAAAAAGTACTTGTCACTTGAAATTTTGTATCTGCAAATATTTATGTATATATGCACATGCATATGTATGTACGATTCATTAATATCTATCATTTTAGTATCACTTTTGACATTCAATAATTATTTCTTAGACTTCTAGGGACTGCAATATAACTTCTATTGTGCTATACTGCATTCATGCTCCTTCATTCTGTTTATGTTATTAGTTGGCTACAGATGAAATTATCAAGTTTGACAAATCCAGTTATGAAAAACTTTATGAAAAGAACCACTTCTGGTAAACGTTGAGTATCAGAGAATGAGTCAGTTGTCATAAAAATAAGCTACCTATTGACTACATAGTAATATATAAAAGTATACATAAAATACTGAACAATTTTGTTAACCAAGCAATTGGAATAGCCGAATAGGAATATTAGCATTGGTGCTTCAACTCATTGTCATTCATGTAGTAAAAAAGTATTCACTCCTTCAGTGGAGATTACAAGTGATGATGATGATTTCAGTGCATATTACTTCGCCTATCCCCAATTAGCATTTTGCAAAATATCTTAGTTTAAATTGACCAACTAAGGTGAGTAATCTAAACTGTAAACACCAGAAACATATATTATTCTCATTGAACGTTTCACATTCAGTAAAGATCAGATAAATGAATAATTCGATTGTCTTCAAGACCTATGTAAAACTCGAAACATAAAAATTGAACAAAGAAAGCATAATTTGAGATGGAACGATTTTGCAGACGATGATTCTGATTGCAGTTCTCACTTCTCAATTGGGTGAGACTTAGGGTAGCGAGAGAAAGAGGGTGAGTGGTTGAGTGCGCGTGTGTGAGAGAGAGAGAGTGAGAGGAGTAAGTGAGTATGGGTCTTTAGTGCAAATATGTGCAAAACTTGGTCTACTAATATAATTTAAAATTTCCAGGGAATTCAAAATAAATATTATATAGGGGTGTAAGTGCAATTTTTTTTTGTTTAGGGGATTCGTCATATATAAGTACATTCGCCACTGCTTGGGCTTCAACTGAAAACCCAATCTATGCTTTCCTGCAACATTGAAGCATTAAATCTACATGTAGAGCTACACACAAACACATAAGCTTTTTGTCATTGTGGAAGTAGAGCCGACCTTGCACCGCCTTGGAAGAGGAAATTTCACCAATGTGGAGGTCGTATGGATGAGATTTTCTCTCCTAGGACAGCGAGGATAACAGAGAGGAAGAAATGGGTCGAGTAGTGGCGGCTGAAAGAGACGCGTGATGAAGTGGAAGTGGCGGCGGCAGAGAAGTTGAACGGCGCTGGGATCAGAAACCTTAGCAGATAAGTTTCAAAAATCCTATTGATTGTAAAAACAATTAAAATTAAATTGAATGAGATAGGAGTCAATAGGCTAAATGATTTTATGTGCAAATTCTGTACATTTTAATTTTAATGTTATTTAAAATAATTTCCTGCGAAAAATTCTTAGAATGTAAAGTTATATTATTTCCTGCCATGTTTCTTGCGAATATTTCCTACGCATATATCCACAGCAAAATCCCTATCAAATTTTAAGTTTTGTTGCGGCAAGTAATGGTTGTAAATAAAATCACAGGAAATGTTTAGATATAGCAACAAATAGTTGTCCGTAGGAAATTTCACAAGAAATTCTATAATTACCTGCAAACATTTTGTAAGACCCAAGTTTTTAAGCTTAGAATAAGTGGAAGAGATTTCCATTTACGATTAGGCTTTACGTATCGTGAAGAAAAACCTGAACAAGAGTTTATCGAATGGAATAAATTTATGAAGGAGAAAGTTCAGGAAAAGTCTAAGGATCGTATCGAAGTCGATAAAAGTTATAGCACGATCGATACACGCTTAAACCTAGGACAGAAACCCTAGTAAATAGCTAGTTTTCGCTTAAAGTCACGATGGAAATTAATTCCAAAAATCTTCAGAGAAATGTTAGAACTTCTCTTATTCATTGTATGACAATCGTTTCAAGGCGAAACTCTAGAATCTACGAACGACCGATTCCAATCATCGGAAGTTTGCCGAAACCAAAACCCTGGTATTTCAAAACCCTAGAATCACCCGACGATGAAGACTTTTTCTATTCATAGCTTCAAATGAAGATTCTATACGCGTACACCCATTTCTCTTGATGATTTCAATCTTTCTCCAGAAGGAAGTTTTCTATTCCGACATCCGATGCAAAAAGTAACTTATCGGGTAAAATAGTTTTTACACCGACTTTGCATTAGTTACCTAAAATACAAGGAAACCTCTGTTGAGTTTTGGTATTATGTCTCCAAAACCTATCTTAGATTTCATGGAGAATGAAGCCGGAAAAATCAGATTCTCGAAACTTTCATTTTACCGCGTTTTGCCAACCTCTATATATAGCAAGTAAAGGAGAAAAAATGGCAAAACTTCACCATTTTCTCTCCATAAACCCGCGAGCTTCACCAAGGAGGAAGGAAGAAGAGCTTTTGTTCATTTCTTGCTTGATCGTCGATTAATCAGTTGCTACTTCAAGGTGTCGAGGTATAGTCGCTAATTCTTACCTCTGATCGCTTTTTCTATAGCTTTTCTCTATGTCTTTCTGAGCTCAAAGTTTTGAGGTTTTTGGAAAATTGTCCAAATAGCTTGATTTCTCTGTCTAAACATCTTCCCTACGTGCCCAAGAGCACTTCTTTCGGATTAGTTTTTCCGTAATGTCGCCGAAATTCCGCCGTAATCAATTTTTGCATCAAATACCCATTTTGGGGCAAAACTTCGTCCTTTGGGCTGAAAACTATAGCCTTAGCTTAGTGCTAGTAGGATTAGTTGTCATAAACGTCGTTGGTGACGTCCCCATCCAATTTGCTTTTCGAAATTTCAGTTTTGAATTTTTTAGCTAAAATATTGACCAAAATACCCCTGCGACAGTTTTTGATCCGATAATTTTTCCGAGTTTAGAATACCCTTAGTTATGGCTAATGATAGCATAGGAACCAAGTTTGATCGAAGAAAAATCGAGCCACCTAATTACCTATAGTGGCCGAGAGCTATAGAGGAGGAGGAGGAAAATTCCTTTTTCGAAAACTTGTCATTTCGCGCTAGATTATCGTACCTCGGAGTATATACTACTTCGTGTAACCTTAGTGAGTATTAATAGCTTAGTTTCCGATAGATTTTGATTGATTTCTGTGGTTTTGCTCTAAAGGTGCTTTTGAGGAATTTCCAGAGGAGCAAGGCCTTGATTGTGAGGAAGTGTTAGAGGACCATCCTGGAGAATCTGCAGGTGAGGGCTACTCACTGAACTATTAGTTAATGCTTTAGGTGTCGACGAATTCGACTTGATTTATTGTTTATGCACTTGTTTGTGTTTGACTGGAAAATGTTTTCTGAGGCTTCGGCTGACAATGTAGATGATCCATCTACTGAATGTTTTTGAGAGTGAATTACATGCTAAGTGCTAATTGGGTAATTTAGGATGTGTGATGCATGCCTTATATGCTAAGTGCTACGTGGTTATTGCATAATATGTTGATATATGACATGTTGATTGATTGTGCTGAGTTAATTATGCTTTTGCAATGAATCTGAGATTCTGAGTAGTGAGAATAGCGGGCTGGTCATGCCGATTTTATTTTGAGAGTTTTGAGAAAGTGTGATAGGACGAATGAGATTCGGGCCTTGTTATGGTATTTCATGGATCGAGACATTCTCTGGTGTTATTTGGGGATTCGGAGATCCCGAGAACTTATAAGATTTTGCGATAAGACTAAAAGGATATTATTTTGTAAAGAAAACTCATAAGACATTAAACAACCTCTAAATCTTCAAATAATGATAATGAACTCGAAAGGAAGCTTAGGACGCAAATCTTAGTTTTGGAAAACGAGAAGTGTCGTCGGATCCAAGTGTTGAGAAAGTTGGTAAGTTTTGAGTATGTTGATACTCTTGTGCTCTGGGAGCAGTTGTGTTGTTGGGCTATCCGAGGGATAAGCCGGGAAATTGATAGTTTCCGAGTATGTTGATACTCTTGCTCGTTGAGCAGTTTTGACCATCGGATTGAGATGAGTCGGATGATTTGGAGATCATCATGAGTTATGTGTGTTGTTGAAAGATGTGTCTTTTGTCGCAGAATCGACTGTTACCTTAGGGTAAGTTTTTAGAGACATTAATTTAGCTAGAACACGTGGCGACGTGTCGAGTGAGGACGGAGACGTTGTTTGACTAATCATCCTGCATTCATGCAACATTAATGAGGTATTAACACAGGACGTACTCTGGACCTCGTCGGATTCCAAAATGGTCATAAGACCCGGATTTCCGTGTAAGAGCGTTTGTAGACGACTCTTAGTAGCAGACCGAAATGGCAGACCTTCGGGTTTACTGCTGATCTGGCTACCGTTGTTGTTGGTGTAAGAGGCACGCGGGCAGAAATGGTCCCACCGTTGCTGGTGCTAGGATTGACCCGTTGATGTCCATCCCAGAGGCACGCGAGCAGAAATGGTCCCACCGTTGCTGGTGCTAGGATTGACTCGTTGATGTCCATACCGTTGTTGTTGGAGTAAGAGGCACGCGGGCAGAAATGGTCCCACCGTTGCTGGTGCTCGGATTGATTTGTTTGATGTCCATCCGTTTCCGGAATGCATTTGGTTAACTGGGTTAACCGCCATATCATTTCATGCAACATGCATACTGACTTAGTTGTTGTGTGTGATTGATACTTGTTAATCCTACTTGATGCATGCTATTTGTTATTATTGTTGTTGTTTATATTCATTGTGGAGTATACAACCCTAGGATGTTATCCCTAGCTATAAGCCTAAGTGGCTATTCTATTATCTGTATCTATTGGTGATATTATTTACATAATTCTTTGGAGTTGACCCTCGCGTCTTCTGTGTGTGCTTTGGCGGACAACGCCTTTTGTCAGATGTCCATTGCGGACTGGTTCACGACGGTTCACCCTTCCTTCGGGGGGAACTAGGGTTGAGATGCTGGAACAGGAGCGCATCGTGGTAGCGAGAGGAGGACGGATGGTGTACATAGACTAGGTCGTTCTGGATTTTAAATTCAGACGACGATCATGCTAGCATGTATGTTTTAGTGCTGGTGTGAGCTCCTCGAGATGGGATTAGTGTAGGAATAGAGTCTTAGCTCTGAACATCATTTGTTTCTTTGGGGACAGGGTAGTTTCCCACCTATAGCTTTTTGTGTGGTTCCTCTACTGAAATTACAGAGAGTTGGTTGGGCTAGGAGGTCTTGTTTTAGGCCATCTGGGCTGATTCATTCTCATTTTTGAGGGTTGTGTTGCGAACACTTAACCTTTTCTTTTGGATTGTACATTTTGCCTACGGGCGTTACTCTCTTTTACTTTCCGTCACTGGAGGTTACTCGTGACGAGGTTGGGTACTTACGGCGGGGGCTGTAATTATTAATGCATATTAGTTCTATTATCTTTTGTCGTCTAGTTTTATTTCTTTCAGTTTTTGTTCTTTTATCGACGAAAAAAAAAATATATTCACGTTTTCCGCTTAAACTTTCTTTTTGGTTACTAAAGTGACGCCACCGAAATCGGGGTGTTACACATTTCTTCAAAAACTATGCCAGTAGGAAAACCCTAAGCATAGTAAAATTCACAGGAAATGCTTGCAAAAAGAATTTGTCAAAAAATGCACAGGCAATTAAGTAATTTATGCATTTCTAGTAGTGGATATTGTCATCAACGCTAAGGGATATGAATCCAAGGATAAGATCCTATCTTATGAAGTTTAAGGTGTTTGAAGTTTCATTCTTTTTTTATTTGATATTTTCATTTTGGTAAGTTCATAGAGAGTCCATTTAACTTACGTTGATATTGGCAAGAGGCATAACGTCAGGATAAACCTTCGTTGAACTAATTTGGTAGTGCTCTAATATTGTAATCCTAATAATTGATAAATTATTAAATCAGAGCACGTGGACTTGAAGTGTTGGGCTCAATATTGTCCTCTCGTTGGATGAGCTGGGCAAGGATAGGTGAATTCTTGTATAAGGAAGAAGCGAAAGAGATACTTGAAAGAAAGGTTGGAAGAAACAAATGGTCATTATCAATCTTTAAGGAGTCAGGGTACACAATCGAAGAAGATCATAGGAACCCTACTAAAACATGCCCTTGACACACAGTTGAGTGTCTGAAATATGAAGATACAGAACCTGATGACAGAGAGCACCATGGCCAAGCCAGTCATCATACTAAAAAGACAGGTCACAACTCCCATTTTTAGAAAAAAAACTTGTATCATTAGGGTAACAACCAAACAAGAGTTGGACACAAAGTTTCTGGTCAACATGCACCATGTCTTAAACGCCCTAATAACGCAATATTTAACAACCTTGTTTTCCGGACACTCAAACTACCCTTATGCATAGGCGACGTAACAGTCTTCCGAGCCACCATATACATACCTTTTCGCTCCCCATGAGACCAAATAAAATTCCGAGCTAACTCATCCACCCTATCTCAAATATTTTAGGCAAGCCAAATTTTTGCATTGAATAAATAAGGATGCCATTATCAACAAACTTAACCAGAGTAACCTTGCTAGCCTTATTCAAAAGCTTGCCCTTCCATGATACCAACCTTCTAGCCACTCAATCCACAATGAAATTAAAATGCTCCTTCTTATGTCTACCTTTCACCAAGGCCGGCCCTGGGCCTGTGCAAGCAGGCCCACAGCCCAGGGCCTCCAAAAAAGAAGGGGTCTCAAAAAAAAATTCGAATACTTTTTACAGCGTTTTTACTTAAAAAAGCGCTGTAAATTGTCAATTTTTTACAGTGCTTCGTACCGCTGTATACTATTTAACAGCGGTGAGAGGTCCTAAGCGCTGTAAAAGGCCTTTTTTTAGCTTACTGTTCCTATTAAACTTTCTCCAAAAAAAAAAAATTTGGGGTCCATTTTTATTATTAACTCAGGGCCTCCAAAATGTCGGGACCGGCCCTGCCTTTCACAATAGGGAACCCTAAATATTTACTCCTTTCGTTCCTTTTTAAGTGTCGTTTTAGCATAAAGCTCTCCAACCAAAATAGTGGATTGTTAGAGTTTTTTCCCCATTCTATCCTCTCACATCTCAATCATAAAGTCATAAAACTCTCAAACCAAGATAGTGGATTGTTAGTTTTTTTTCCACTCATATCATTAAACCATTTATCACTCTCTCCCAATCAAAAATGAAATTCTGGTTCTCGCACAAGACAGATGTTCTACGCGATGCTGGGACAACCGGTTCGACAACTGACTAACAGTAACAACAAAAACTTTAAAAAACAGAAGTAAATAAGACACAATAAATGTTAACCCAGTTCGGTGCAACATCACCTACATCTGGAGGGTTTTCACCCAAAGAAAGAAAATTCACTATCTCAAGATTTAGGAATTACAGACACTCATGAACACCTCGGCTCATAGTTCTTATCATAATCTACCCAGTGTATTTCTACTTAGTATATCGACCTAAGTATGAGAGCCCCTCTCACTTTTTCTCAATCACTGCCACAGCGATTGGACTTACAATAAGCAACACAGGTTTGAAGAGATTACAACTCAACTAAAACAAACCAACTCTATGCCATATGATGATCAATGGAGGCAGTGGAGTGGTGTACAAAATAACATAACAAGGACTCACAAAACATAACCCTAAAAGCTCAATCCTTGGGTACCCAACACACACTTTGCAACTAGGGTTAAGCCTCCTTAAATAGTTGTTCTTCAGGTCTTGATCTTCAATGAGCTTGCACGAAAATAGAGTCCACAAACAGATTTCAAAACAAATCTTATCAAATAAGATTTGAACAAAAAATAACAACTTTCACAATTTAAACAAATCAAATCCTCTTCAGCAGATTTCATTCCACTATAATATATTCCAGATAGCAAATAGAAGCTTCTTCAACAACCCTAACTTGTTGATCACGTAAAACAATTCAAAACTTCCAGAACAAACATGCAACACACAGCAGCCCCGCAGGGACAAATGTCACAGACACGATGTTAAAACATCTGCTTCGACATCAGGTTGTTTTTTACAAAATGCAGACAACCAAAAGTAACAACAAAAAAGGCATAAAGCTCTTCATAGTTATTGAGAAAGGAGAATTTTACGAAAAATGTGATGTGGTGTTATTGAAAAAGTAAGGGTATAATTGACAAATTGTAACCTTAAAACATCAAAATGACAGTTAAATATGAACGAAATAATTCTTCTAAAACCACACTTAAAAAGGAACGGATGGATGGAGTATTTGTTTAACTCACCAAAAAAAAATTGAAAACTAATGGAAAAATTAATTTTATTTTTAAATCAAAGAATTTTAATTTTCGTTCTTTTCATTTCAATGGTTACTAATTGTTATTATTATAAAATGTTATTGATATATAGATCAAACTTTAGATTTTTTTTTCAAAACAAAAATTATATATATTAATAAAATCTCAATCTTGAAAAATATTGGAACGTACAAATTCCTAACAAAATAAAAATAACATAAAACGCCTAGAATTCAAAAAGCCCCGAAAAATCCATCGACCAAACACGAACAAACCGCAAAGATCCTACCAAACAAGATCAATGTTTCGATATTATATTTATTATTTTGTATTAATAATTTTGTATTTAAATGATTAATAATAGTTTTTTTTGGGATTAATTTTTAGAGCAAAAATTATTTATTCAAATTCAAAGGAAAGGTACAATCCCACGTAGGGAGGAAAGAGAAAGGAAAAGTGCAAAACCAACCCAAAACAACAGCGAAAACACAACCGAGAGAAAATAAGACAAAATCAAGCCAAAAACCTAAACCACCCCAAGCACCCACAAGAGCCCCAAAACCAAAACAAAACCCAAGAGACCGACACTAAACACCTACAAGTCAACATGTCAATTCTCTCTAGGATCCTCCACCAAACTACAAATAGCCTTCTCAATTCTCATCGCTGCCTGGTAACACCATACCCACAGACTTTTCTAAATACCAAGCCTTCGTAGAATGAGTGAAATAGCCGCCAGAAGACGAAGCATGAACGACAGGAGGAGGGGTGCAGAACTTTCCAAGTTGTCTGATTTTTCTAGGACGCCCTCGAGGCCTACAAGGAGGTCCATGAGAAACACTTCACGTACATGATGTTTTTTCCTATGACGACCTCGAGGTCGTGGCTTCGGCGGAGAGAACTCTAGCACTGGATCATCCTCCTCCAAAATGATACCCTCTTCAACCAAAGAAGAAGAAGCGTGTACTACAGCCTCACCCTCATCCATTAGCAGACCTACCAATTAGTGGTCCATAGAGTCAACCTTAGAAAGAAGAACCTGGCCACCCAAACCCAAATCCTCCTTTGGTTAGGCCACATCAAAATCGCAAAAAGAACCAGAGTGGGAGCACGACCCAAAATCAAAACCCGACCATGCCGAAGAACCCAAAAGAAGTGCGTTGGAGGAACACACTTGTGAGGCAGACAAAAGAATACTTGAAAGAGAACCCGCCAAACCAGTACATGAAGGACTCGCAGTCAAAGCATATGAATCCTGTAGCATAGCAAAACCCAAACCATGGCAAGTAGACGCAGCTGCAGAGCATCTCAACCTTGAAGAGGAGCATGTATGCGGCAAGTGGACGAATGAGTTACATTCTTAACAATATTTATTACGTTAAGTAAAATTTAATAAAATATTTATTTCTACTATGTTTTATCAATTTATTATTCATGATTTGTATTCTCATAAATTTAGTTAAATACATATAAAAGAAGTTGAAAACATATGATTTCTTGTTACAAGTTGAAATCATATTATTCGAAAAACAACTTTACTAATGGGTGGTTGGTTCAAGTGGTACATGTTTGATTCCTCTTAAGCAATGTTTCGGGTTCGAGCCTTGTGGATGGAAAAAAACTCCACTGAGAGAGTTAGCTTCACCATGATGTGGATGTTCCCGACTCGAACAGGATTGCCTCCGAATGAGGACACCTATCTTACACAAAATAAAAACTGCTTTGATAAGCTTATGAGAAAAATATAATAAAATAGATAAGAGAGAAGATTAAAAAAGTGATTTTAAGTAGTGTAACTGAACACAAATTTGATTATGTTTTTCTTAAAATATTTAAAAACTATTCTCTATATTTTAAGACTGCAAAAATTTGTTCAGATTTCTCACCGACGTACATGTTTCCATTCTAGTGTTTCTTCAAATTGTATATTTTTGGTTTCTCAAGGTATTTCATAACCGGCAGTCATGAGATTAATCATCTAAGAATTTGGGATCACGTTAAATGGATAGACCTCTTCCAAAAATCTTGTTAAATTGTATTTTGTAATTAAATAGCATAACTCATATTTAATTAATATTATAATTAATAAAGAGTTTTAATATATTTACACCTCATTTTATTTTCCATCTCCTTTTCACCTAATTGGAATTTTTATTTCTATCTATTTTCTATCCTGGTTTATTAGCCACTTTACTTTGCCTTTCAACTCATTTTCACTATCTTTTCTCTTATGATTAAAAGAAAAAAGAAATAAACAAGTAGATCATAAATGTGGATATAATGGGGAATTGTGAATGAATTTATATTTATAACAAACTAATTAATTCCAAACCTAATTCCTATCTATCTATGCTTGTCATGGGTTGGGAGTGTGTACGTACTTTTATCCTTATTTAAGACAAACCATATATATTCACTTTGCTTCATCACCTAGCTTATATCAAAAAAAAAAAAAAACCTAGCTTATCACACCTTCTTCGTTTCCTTGTTTCTCTACCGAGCCAGCCACCAAGTTAACTCAGCTCAACAGCAACCAACATCCATGGCAAAAACAACAACTACACCCACCATGAAAAAGCTTCCATGGCATGTGCGCATCTCCCTCTTCCTCCTCTCCGCCCTCTCTGACGCCACTCACCGCTACAACGGCACCATCAACCGCCGCATCTTCAACCTCATAGACCGCAAGGTTCCCCCAGAATCCAAACCAGTCGACGGAGTCTCCTCCTCCGATGTCACCGTGGACCCCAACCAACCGGGACCTCTGGTTCCGCATCTTTACCCCCTCTGCCACCTCCTCCACCGTGTCCCTTCCCCTCGTCATCTACTTCCACGGCGGAGGTTTCTCCTTCATGTCTCCGTCTTCAACCCCATACGACACCGTTTGCCGCCAGTTCTGTCGTTCCTTTCACGCTGTGGTCATCTCCATCAACTACCGTCTCACCCCCGAGCATCATTACCCTACTCAATACAACGACGGATATGATGCCCTTAACTTCATTGACCAAAACGACAATATTTTGCCTCGTTTCACTAATGTCAGAAAATGCTTTTTGGCGGGTGACAGTGCGGGTGGGAACTTGGCCCACCACGTGGCGGTTCGGGTGGCCCGAGAGAGGCTCCGAAATATCAAGGTTATTGGGCTCATTTCGCTGCAGCCATTTTTTGGGGGAGAGGAGCGAACCGAATCTGAAATCTGGCTCAAGAAGGTTCCAATTATCCCGGTGGGAAGAACCGATTGGCATTGGAGGGTTTTTTTGCCAATCGGGTCAAACCGGGATCATGAAGCGGTTAATGTGAGCGGGCCGAATGCTGAGGATATTTCGGGTTTGGATTACCCGAAAACACTTGTGGTTGTGGCCGGATTCGATCCTTTACATGATTGGCAGGTGAAGTATTATGAGTGGTTAAGGAAATCAGGGAAGGAGGCACAACTAATTGAATATCCAAACACATTTCATTGTTTTTTTGTTTTTCCGGATTTGCCCGATTCTTCTCATTGGATTTCTCAGGTCAAGGAATTCATAAGCAAGCAAATTTCTAGTGAAACTTAAGGAGGGAAGGGGATAAAAGTGAGAAAGGCTAACAACATACTCTTATAACACACATATTGTGCTTTGTTTTATTTTTTAAAAATCTAACACATTTCTCTCACATTTTAGAAAATGTGTTGATATATATATATATACACTGACTCAATAGAAGTTACCCATAACAAATACAAAAATGGAGAAATCATTTACTCAAAGGTAAAGATCCTCAAAGTTCTCAACATGCAAGAATGGAACCAACCTCTATTCCAATCAAAACAATTCTCAAGAGTATTTACTCCATCAGGGTAAAATTATTTTGATTACATGGATGCATGTGACTACTTTCTATATCTCCGACCATTCCAACATTCATGGTTTGTATGGTTCAAAAAGGGAATTTCTTTGAGATTCCCACAATGGTTCAAATTATGGTTTCATCAGGTAGGACTAGATTTTAGCATCTTCCCTGAAGAAGTCCAACCTTTATTCAAACACTTTGTTCAAAAGACTCATTTTCGTCCAGAAGAAAGGCTTTTATATTTCACTGCTTCACAGGCCATCTCCTGGATAATAACCTGGGATTGGTGTTCAGTTCAACTGTATAATGAAACTGATCTCTATCAACTTCAAAAGGCTATCCGAATTAAATGGATGGGCTAAGTTTGACATCAAGTTAATTCAGAAGGCTAAAATTGATGAATAGGCAAAAAATTATCTTCTTACCCAGAAGAGCCAAGCACAGTTAAATGGCACACCATCTACGCCTCTAATCAACCAAGAGGCCTTATTCTTACAAGAAAAGTCAAAGATCATGGCTGAACTAGCCTCAGCCACCTCTCAAGAAGAATTCAGATCTAGATTGGAGCTAGTTTCGGGAAGTCAAAAATCCGATTCACTAGAAGACGAAGCTTCCTCCAATATTCAAGACAATAATTATCTTCAAGAAAATGGAGATGATTGTTTTAATATGGGCTTCCACTCTTTCTATTAAGTGGAAGACATAATTGCAAAATACAAGACATTTGGATCAAGATCAAAGCAAATCATGGCAAAAAGACAAAAGTGATAGGCGTGGCAGACAAGTTCAATCAGCAACATTATCTCAAACTTAGAAATTATTACATTAGGGTCTCTGGTTGATAAAAAAAATAATAAAATAAAAAAAAAAGAGTTTTTCTTAGTCAAAGCCTGTTTTCTGAGGGATTAGTATAACGATCGTGTGAGTTACCCCTGCAGTCTAGTGGTCCCGGCAGTAAAGCCTTGGATAGGTAGTGAGCCCGTTGGTTTAGCTAGATTGGGAAGAAGCACGAACCCTGGTACAAACCTCATTAAAATATGGCAAGATTAATTAAAACCTTAAGTGAGATAAGCTTGGGAAAACCTAATAATAAAATGATAATCCCACCTTCAGCCTCTAGTACCGAGGAGATCAATAGATTGTCTCAACAAGAACTAGAAATAGCCTCTATAGAAAGAGCCCTTCAAAACTGGTCAATACCCATAGTCAAGAAAAAAGAAATTTACAAACAACATACTTTGTTCAATAGGTCTGACGACTCTATTTTTACAAGAGTGTTGTCAGCATAGTTCTGATCACAAGAGTACCATAAAATTGTTAAATGAAGATATTTTAGATCAACATGTAAAAAATGGATATAATTTCATTCACATAGGTTTAGTGCAAGTAGCTGCAAAACCTAATTTCCGACTAGGAATCAATTCTCCAATAATTGTCATGTTGAGAGACATGAGATTGTTAAAACCAAAAGATTCTTTAATTGCCGTTTTAGAATCAAACCTTCATGATGGTCCTGTTTTCTTTAATTGTTATCCAAACTATGCCATGAATTTACAAAACAGTTGGACTAAAAATGCTTTGCAACTAGATTTGTTGGCAAATGATGACATATTTGAAGAAGAAAGCGATCCTTTTTCAATAATATATAGAGTTTATTATAAAGTTTCAAAAATTAATTTTAATTTTAAAGCCTTAAGATCATCACCAAAACAAGAAACTATTATGTTAGAAGCAAATCTAAAGAGATCTTCAGTACAAGTTCCGAAGAAGCTTACTCATGATGAAGTTATGAGTAAGGTTCCTGAAGAATGGGTATTCAAGAACTCTTTACCTCAACAAAAAGTTCATAATACACAAGTACGAGAACTAATTCAAGAAGGAACAAACCTAACTCTAAGGATGAATAGATCAAATTCATTTGCTGTTAGAATTCCTGAACAATTATACAAGGTAGATATCCCAAGGTCCTCTGTATCCTCAACAGAGTCAACAATAAAACTTAAAGGGTTAGACAATAGTTTTCCAAACCTCTCCCAACCGGTTTATCAAACCCATCCAGATTCCCCTGAATACTCTCCAACTGCTTCTCAGGTTTTAAACACATTAACAAGAGATTACCCTTTTCAAATTGACAAGAAGTGGATTAAAGAAGCCTTTTTAGCAGGTTACAATAAGCCAAAAAGAGATTGGTATTTTGCAACCTTTTCAAAAGAAGAAACAGAAAATTATAGGATACTATATTACCAATCGATGGAAGATCAAGAGCTTAACTATTACTTCTTTGATTGGTTTGAGTCCTTCTGTATCGAAAATCAAATTGATTATCCTTTTTCAAAAGAAGTTAATCCATTAGGAAAAATAAGTTCAACCTGGAAAACTGTTCAAGATAAGGAAGTAGTTTCAGAATATCCACCCCAAGAAGGAGTAAAAATCCAGGTGGGAGATCTAGAAGTAAAAGCTTCTCCTTGCAAAAAAATAAGTAAAGAAGGAATAGTCGATAAAGAAGATATTGGTCAAATTCATCAACAAATGAATTATTCAAACCTTATGTTAACTACCATGACAAAACAGTTAACAAGGATAGAGTCAAAAGAAGAAAAAGATATTTCTAAATTTCCTATCCTTTCCATGACTGGAAAAGGTTTACAAAGTCCAATTCTAAAGGTCCCTAGTTATACAAAAGAAGACCTAAGATCAATAAAGATTTCGAAAACCCAAGACTTGGAAGATATTAAACTAAAATTGCAAAAACTTACTTTGAAGGATTCAATAGTAAATCATCTTGAAAAAGAAGATTCATCGATTAATAAGATAAAGGAAAATCAGCAACATTATCCCAAACTTAGAAATTATTACACTAGGCCAACCTATCCAGATGTCCAATTCGAAGAAAGAGGAGAACTTGTTCAAAATCATTTCTCAGATCTGGAATCAATGAATGGAATTTAGATGGCATGAGTGAACAAGCCATTCTTGATCTAACAAATAAAATGGTTATGGCCGCAATGGCTTATAAGGCAAAAAATAATTCTGATCGGGCTGCTGCCATGGTTATCACTCAGGGTTTCACTGGTCAGTTAAAAGGTTGGTGGGATAATTTAATAAGTGAACAAGACAGAATGATAATTTTAACCAAGACAAAAGAAAATGGTGAGGAAGATGCTGTTTCAACACTAGTTTATACAATAATATTACACTTTGTAGGAGATCCCAATATGTTTAGAGAAAGAGCCAGAAATCAGCTCGCCAATCTTTACTGTCCAACCATGTCTGATTACCGATGGTATAAAGACATGTTCCTTTCAAAAGTAGTATTAAGAGAAGATGGGTCCAGTGCATTCTGGAAAGAACGCTTCATAGCTGGACTTCCGAGACTAATGCAAGAGAAAGTCTACCAAACCATTCAAACCTTCAGTGATAGCTCTCCTAACTTTGACTTATTAACCTTCGGCCAAATTCATAATGCAATAATTCATACTGGTTTGCAAGCCTGTACCGACTTCAAACTCCAACATAAAATGCAAAAGGAAGTTTCAATAAGCCGACGAGAAGTAGGAAACTTCTGCCAACAATATGGTGTAGAACCCATTAGGGCTCCTACCACACAACAAAAAAGAGTTGCTAAGAGAAAAGCTCAAAAAGATTCATCAACGAATAAGAGACCTTTTAGGAGAAGATCTAATCTTCAAAACTATCAAAAATCATAGCAAACCAGCAAAGGCTCTAGTAAGAAGCCTACTAAAAGCCCTAATAATAATAAGAAAAATGTTTGTTGGAAGTGTGGCAAACCTGGTCACTACGCCAATAAGTGCACAACCTAGCAAAAAATTAATAACCTTAAACTAGATGACAACATCAAACAAGGTTTATTAAGTGTTTTAATTAACACTGAGGAACCTGAAGTTTTGTCTACTTCAGAATATGAAGAAGATGACGAGGTCAACCAAATTGAATACTCAAATGAAACAGACTCTAATTTTTCTGAAAATGAAGAAAGGGAGTGTATAGGTCAAGATGGAACAGGTCCTTGTGACTGTTCAAGGTGTCTCAGACAAGTTAACGTACTCACTAAAGATCAAACTCTCAGTTTAATTTCCATAATTGACAAAATGGAAGATTCGCCCCTTAGAGATGAATTCATAAGTCAATTAAATGTTTTAATTGAAAAAACTGAAAAATTCAAAATTGAAGAAGTTAACCAAATAAGCATGAATGAGATCTATAAAAAATTTAAAAAACCAAGTGAGACTGCCTCAATAAAAGATCTTCAAGATGAAATTAAAACACTAAAAGAAGAAATAACTATTTTAAAACAAAATGACATTAACTTAGAATACAGGTTAATGGAACTAGAAGGAAAAGAGATCTTAAAAACTCAAAAGCACAAAGCTAGTTCTCCTGGGTGTGAGAATTCAGATAGTAATCAAGAAACATATATTAATATGCTCAATTTGATTACTATACATAAATGGCATTGTGAGATTACCTTGGTAATTCATGAAGAAATATTTGACATTGTTACTCTAATAGATAGTGGAGCTGATGTCAATTGCATTCAAGAAGGATTAATTCCTACCCAATACTACGAAAAAACTACAGAAGGAGTTAGTAGTGCCACAGGGTCAAAACTTAATATACGATACAAATTATCTCAAGCAAAAATTTGTAAAAATAAAATATGTTACACTACCTCATTTGTTTTAGCAAAAAACATATCAAACAAAGTTATATTGGGAACACATTTTATAAGCTTACTATACCCATTCAAAACATCAAGAGAAGGAATAATTACAAAAGCTCTAGGTCAAGATGTTTTCTTTGAATTCTTACAGCCTCCAAGATTAAAAGAATTAAACCTACTACAAGATGCGTCAATTTCAAGAGTCAATCTAATTCAACAGAAAAGAAAACATATTAATATATTGAATAAAGAAATTCAATATAAAAGAATTGAAGAACAGATTCAGACTCCTAATCTTCAAAAAATAATAACAGAGTTTCAAGATAAAATAGAAAAAGAAATTTGTGAAACGAATCCAATGGCTTTTCATCATCGCAAGAAGCACACAATTACTTTACCGTATGAAGATGGATTTAATGAAAAGGATATACCCACAAAAGCACGACCCATTCAAATGAATCAACAATATTTAGAGTATTGTAAAAAAGAAATTCAAGAATATTTAGACAAAGGCCTGGTTAGACCCTCAAAATCACCATGGAGTTGTTCAGGGTTTTATGTACTAAATGCCTCTGAATTAGAGCGTGGGGCTCCAAGATTAGTCATTAACTATAAACCTCTTAATAAGATACTAAGATGGATTAGGTACCCAATACCGAATAAAATAGATTTGATCAAAGGATTGCATAATTCTACTGTATTCTCTAAATTTGATATGAAATCAGGATATTATCAAATTTCGGTGGCGGAGGAAGACAGGTACAAAACTGCGTTTGTAGTTCCCTTTGGGCATTATGAATGGAATGTGATGCCCTAAGGTCTTAAAAATGCTCCTAGTGAATTTCAGAATATCATGAATGAAATCTTTAATCCTTATATGGAGTTTTCAATAGTTTATCTAGATGATGTTTTAATATTTTCAAAAAACATTAGTCAACACATTCAACACTTAAACAAATTCATTGAAATTACTAAAGAGAATGGTTTAGTACGTAGTTTCGGCCAAGAAAATGAAAATCTTTCAAACTAAAACAAGATTTCTTGGTTATGAGATTCATCAAGGTACAATAACCCCTATTCATAGGTCATTGGAATTTGCCGATAAATTTCCAGATGAAATCAAAGATAAAAATCAATTACAAAGATTCTTAGGTTGTGTAAATTATATAGCTGATTTTATTCCAAACACTAGAGTCATATGTGCTCCTTTGTTTAAAAGTCTTAGGAAAGATCCACCACAATGGACAGAGGAAATGACCCTAGTTGTTCAAAAGATAAAACAGTCAGTCAAATATCTTCCATTCCTAGGAATAACAGACCCTGAAGCCTCTTTAATAGTAGAAACAGATGCCTCAGATTCAGGTTATGGTGGGATCCTTAAACAAATATGTCCTAATTCTTCAAAAGAACAAATTGTGCGATTTTATTCAGGAATTTGGCTTCCTTCCCAACAGAAATATTCAACTATCAAAAAAGAGATTTTAGCAATTGTTTTATGTGTTACAAAATTTCAAGATGATCTTTTTAACAAGAAGTTTTTAATCAAGACCGATTGCAAAGCGGCCCCGTCTGTTTTACAAAAGGATGTTAAAAATTTGGTTTCAAAACATATTTTCGCCAGATGGCAATCATTACTTTCATGTTTTGAATTTGATATTATTCATATTAAAGGAGATCATAATTCCCTTCAAGATTTTCTAACAAGAGAATTCTTACAGGGAAACCATGAGTGAAAAACCGACTTCGAAAGACCATTATGGTCCCCCACTGGGATCAACCAGAAAACTACCAAATTCAATAGCAGGACCATCAACCCCAATGGCAGTAACACCACTTAAAATGATTCCTAGCCCATCAACACCAATAAAATCCTCTCAGAGGCCCACTGCCTCTCAGATAGTACAAACTCCCTCAAAATCAAAAAGTCTGTTAGTCCCAATATCCAACAAGTATTCCATACTAGACTATCATAACACAATTTCCTCAAAAACTCCAGGCAAGACAGAACAGTATGAGTATCAAGAAAAACCAGAACGCCTTCCGTCAATCATGATCGAAAAGGCTTGGTTTGACTGTCACCCAAGAGAAATTGCTAAACAAGTATTTCCTCCAAACTTTCATTACATGCCCGTGCACCCTTCAAAAGGAAGACTCTTTTACGAGTTTATCTTGGTGGGCACTGACTCAATAGAAGTTACCCATAACAAAGACAAAAATGGAGAAATCATTTACTCAAAGAAAAAGATCCTCAAAGTTCTCAACATGCAAGAATGGAACCAACCTTTGTTCCAATCAAAACAATTCTCAAGAGTATTTACTCCATCAGGGTACAATTATTTTGATTACATGGATGCATGGTACTACTTTCTATATCTCCGACCATTCCAACATTCATGGTTTGTATGGTTCAAAAAGGAAATTTCTTTGAGATTCCCACAATGGTTCAAATTATGGTTTCATCAGGTAGGACTAGATTTTAGCATCTTCCCTGAAGAAGTACAACCTTTATTCAAACACTTTGTTCAAAAGACTCATTTTCGTCCAGAAGAAAGGCTTTTATATTTCACTGCTTCACAGGCCATCTCCTGGATAATAACCTGAGATTGGTGTTCAGTTCAACTGTATAATGAAACTGATCTCTATCAACTTCAAAAGGCTATCCGAATTAAATGGTGGGCTAAGTTTGACATCAAGTTAATTCAGAAGGCTAAAATTGATGAATGGGCAAAAAATTATCTTCTTACCCAGAAGAGCCAAGCACAGTTAACTGGCACACCATATACGCCTCTAATCAACCAAGAGGCCTTATTCTTACAAGATAAGTCAAATTTCATGGCTGAACTAGCCTCAGCCACCTCTCAAGAAGAATTCAGATCTAGATTGGAGCTAGTTTCGGGAAGTAAAAAATATGATTCACTTAAAGACGAAGCTTCCTCCAATATTCAAGACAATAATTATCTTCAAGAAAATGGAGATGATTGTTTCAATATGGGCTTCCACTCTTTCTATTAAGTGGAAGACATAATTGCAAAAGACAAGACATTTGAATCAAGATCAAAGCAAATCATGGCAAAATGACAAAAGTGATAGGCGTGGCAGACAAGTTCTATCAGCCATCAACCCAAAAGAAGAAGCAGCCAAAATAGTCATCAATAATTTTCAAAAAAGAAAACTCGAGTTATTTCAAAAGGTAACCTGAGTTAACATAACCCAAGATACAGTAGTGGTTCAAAGGATGTATAAAAGGAAGCTTACCCATTCGGGGAAGGCATCCGGAAAAAGCCCATCTCCTTCTCTCTCTCAATCTGTGTAATATCTCTTTCGCATTGTAATCCATGTTTTGAAGTTCTCAATAAAAGCTCTATTATTGTAAGTATTTTATTCTTGTCATTCTATTTTCCTGCCTACTCATTTCAAAATATACATATACTAACTTATCTTATGTTAAATTTAATATGCTTCCGATTCTGGTATCAGAGCTCGGTCCCGTGAGGGATTAGGGTATATATATATATATATATATATGTTCTGTTGTGTCACTAAAAGAGTATGTTGCTAGTGATTCTCTTAAAAAAAGAGGTTTGGGTCCTCTCCATTGTAAACAAACTTTAGAGTGTCAAATTATTTCATCTAACCATTCATATTGGTTTCTCTCCTATAATTTTTAAATACATATAAAGCAATAGTTAGAAGAAATAACTTAACACTCTCAAGTGAGAGGATCCACACCCTGAAAAAGTGTGTAATCAAGTAAAAGCGTGTGCTTAATTATAATAATAATAAAAAAGTAAAAGCGTGTGTTCCAGTTGTCCATCGGACGGTTTCGGTCGGGTACGGGCCGAAATCGTCGGTTTCATCGGTTGAAAGTTGTTAAGCCACCGGACCCGCCACCGTCCGTTCTCTGACTACGGGTTAGTCGGGTTCGGTTTTGATCGGTGGCGGTTTTGATGGGTGGGTTCCCACGGTTTACCAACAAAAATAATCAGAAAAAAAAAAAGTAAGAGAAGATGAAAGAAAAGCAATCGTATTCCATATTCCAGACAACACAACAGAAAAAACTTAACAAAATCCAAGAAAAATACTAAAAAATCCCAACAAAAGGAGGGTTAAACATAAAATCCTAGAGAAGATGAAGCTTCACCACAGATTTGTGGAAGCTATTGCTCCGCCGCGCTGTCATCGTTGTCGTGATGCTTGGCAACAGTGGAAGAAGGCATGCAAGAAGATCTCTGTTGTGCGCTCTGTGGCTGATAGGTTTGTCGCTTCGATCTCTCCATCCTCTTCTTCCTCCTTATTCTTCGTCTTCCCTCTACCTCTGAGGTTCAGATTCGAGGCATGCAACAAGAGATCCTCAGTCAGTTATCTCTTCCGATCGCGATCTGCAGTAGGGATGAGGATATGAAGCTTCCACATATCTGAGATAGGCGAAGCTTCAACGGTTCTGAAAGAGCGAGAACGACGTTGTAGGTGAAGACGGTGGGGGTTGGGCTTGGTGAGTGGCTTTGCGGCAAAGGAGTGAGTGGACGGGAAGGGACGACTTTAGGGTTTGCGCCGCAAGTGGGAAGGAGAAGAAGAGAAGTCATGGAAGAAGAAAGTCTGATGCAACTTTAGGGTTAACTCTCTCTCTCTTCTCTCATTAAAGACATGACAGCGATCCGGGTAGATGAAATGAGGGTCGTTGATAAGAATTGATCTAACGGTGTGGAATGTGTGGGGAGAAGCACACATTGGGCTGGAAAACGCGTGAACTTTCACATTGGGTTGTGGGCTAGTCATTATTTTTTTTTCTTTCTGTCCCTATTCGGTCGGTTCGGTCGGTTCACAGCCCAAACCGAACTCGACCGAACCAAGCCACTCAAAACCGTTTTTTTTAACCGGTGAACCCGAAAACCGAACCGACTCGACCGTTTACACAGAAAACAACATCGATCGGACCGGTTTCGGTCGGACCAGAATAATCTGGACACCCCTATGTTCCACTTTCATGCGAGCAATGATACATGCTTGTGCCAATGTGAAGGCTCCGATTGTATCAGCCTGCGACCAGCAAGGGCGAGGGTACATGGTGCAATATGTATAGTCTTATATATTTATTGATGTAATAAGTTGTTGCCCTAGTTGTTCAAAATAAATTGCATTACAATAAATATTATTAAGAATCAAATTAGAGATTACTTGAGAGATGAATTGTTAATAATTATTTAGTTACCATATTTTTATTTTTATGCTTCGAAAAATTACAAACTAAACAATAGACGAAGGAACTGAAAATGAGTTCTTTAACATAAAAGACTCTAGCTCACTCAGAGAAAAGAACATCAAGCACACAAATACTCGGTGGATGAGAGCAGACACCAAGCTTTGTAATCTCCCATCGCATAGCACTCACTCACGAGGGATGTGGCGAAGAGACACTAAATAATCATTCGCCATCAGATCATTGATGTTCTTAACTATTGGGAAGTGGTGCAAGCTATCTGGATCCTTCACGGGGGAAGCGCATCCTCCACGGGGGCAGGAACATCTAGAGCACGCCGGAGAACGAGCTAATTGGCATTTGAATCTGTTCGCATTAGTTTGTATGGCATCATGGAAGGCCAACCACAAAAAACATGCGAATTTTCTCTAGCACCTCAAGCTTCCAAACCCAGCTCCAGTTCCTAGTCTGCGTCTTTGTACGATTTCTGCTATTCAACTACGGGTATGCATCATTTAATGTATCTTTGTCCTAGGGCATCCTCAATATTCACTTACGGTATCTGATTGCCAATTTTTACTATACTACTCTAGTCTGAATACCACAAAGAGGAATGATCATTGTCCACTCTATATTTGAAGTCATCTTGCAACTGATCCCGGGCTTTTAAGATCCCTTTCCAAAGTGGTGAAACATTCTGGCGCTTCTGAACTTGCAAAATGGAAGAGTCAGCAAGATATTTGTGAAGCATAATTTCTACCTACAGCCTGTTAATCATAGTCCATACCACTTTACCCAGTAAGGTTGTGTTTGCAAGAGTCAATATATCTCTTATGCCAATCCTCCACACATTTTTCACAAACATTAAGGACTAGTTAACAACTTTATACCGTGAGAGACCATATTCCAACCGAGCATATTTTACCAACACCAAAAATTTAGTTACCTTCTTTTTACACGCCAAATGACCCATATAGCCTACGAATCCATTCTCCTATGAAATTCTGTAGACAACCTCCAAATACGACATTGATATGGTTCCCAAAGAATGTTGCCATCAACATTAACACTTTGTTTGGTTGTGAAGAGAGAGATAGAGAAGAGAGAGTAGAGAAGAGAGAAGTTGAGTAGAGAGAGATGTGAAAAATAGAGTGGATTTAACTGGTTGTTTGGTATGATAGAGATAAATGAGAGATGTAAAATAATGAGGTGAATAATAAATAATACATAAAGAAAAATCATTTTTGTTATGAAATATATGGATGCCCATCAGAGTTAAGACTCCATGGGCCAGGCCCACATGTATACTTGTTCAACACTCCAAACCTAATAATATAAATACAAGGGAGTCTGCACCTAGCAGAGCATCCTCATCACACTATTTTTCTATCTCTTGTTCCTCTATTCTCCTCTCTTATTTACTTGCTTACTCTTTATTCATAACACGTTATCAGCACGATAGTCTCTCCATAATTCCTAAGTGAAAGACCAGAGTAAGTACCACATCCATGTGGAAGGTTATAATTTTTAATTTTTTTTTTCTTCTTTCTTCTTCTCCTTCTTCTTCGAATCATTTATCTATGAGTCCATAAGTACCATAGTAATAAGCATGAGTCTTGAAGATTCATAGCCTTACAGTCCAGAAGCACTGTAATTGAATTATTTTGCATGAATCAGGAAGATTCATAGCCTTACAGTCCAGAAGCACTGTAATTGAATTATTTTGCATGAATCAGGCTTGCTTACGGTCCGGAAGCACTGTAATTGAATTATTTTGCATGAATCAAGAAGATTCATAGCCTTACAGTCCAGAAGCACTGTAATTGAATAATTTTGCATGAATCAAGAAGATTCATAGCCTTACAGTCCAGAAGTATTGTAGTAGAATTATTTTGAAAAAAAAAATGAATCCTGAAAGTTCATAACCTACGAGTCTGGAAGTACCGTAGTTGATTGTCTAAAATATGAATCCTGAAGATTTATAACCTACGAGTCAAGAAGTACCGTAGTTGATTTTTTTTTAAATATGATTCCTGAAGATCATATTCGAATTGTATTGTATTGAGATATATTCTCTTTAAGCTATGAGTCCAGAAGTACCATAGCATGAATACACAAAGAATAGTTCATGAAGAACTAGAAATTTATATGAATATTAAATCTCAACAAGATTCAATAGATTTATTGGATACTTGAATGTATGAGAGAAATTACTCTATACATATGATTTAGTTGACTTGATCATTCTTCATTCCTTCCTTGATGTGAATGAAATATTATTGAATCTTACCACCAGAAGTGGAAGAGAAAAAGAAAGGTCATGAGATATATCATAACGGTAAGTGATCAAGAAAAGATTCATAAAATATACTATATTTAAATTATTTAAATTGAATTGATATCTTTATTGAATTGGCTACTTTTTATATGATTTATTACATAAATCATTTTATGATAAATTGATTAAGTTAAATTGTGATACCTTATCTTTTAAATTGAATGACCAATATATGTTGTTAAGTAAAGTTTGTAACAAATCTAAAACCTTTTGATCAATATATATATATATATATATATATATATATATATATATATATATATATATATTTTAAGTTGTTAATATCTTTTTGGTACATGGTCATTAGTATCTTTTGAAAAATAGAATGAAAAATTCAACCGTGTTATTACTTGAGAGATTTTTTATAACTTAAAAAAAAAAAAGGTAAATTCTTATCTTTTTTTTTAAGATGTACTTATATAATTATGTTTCTCAATACATATATGATTATTTGGTTATGATTTTTTTTTTAAATTAGTATCTAAATCTTTATTAAATCTTAAAGGAATTTTTTTCTAATATGTGTAAATATTTATAAGATCATGAAGAGTGTAAATGTAGGAATAATTATATGGGTTTGTTATAAAATTATTTTAGTATGATAAACAAATTTGTTTACATGTATTTGGACTTCCTTCTTGTATCATAAGGAATATTTAAACAAACTTAGCTATTTGAAATAAACAAAAGAAGAAGACCTTATAATCTTTTGTCAATATAGTTCCTAAAGAACTATATCGTTATCATATTAAATGATCAAGTTGATGGGAAGATATGTGTCTATCATGTAAGCTACAGAAGTAGCTATATTAAGAAAGGATTGAGATATTCCCTGAAGTGAATATTTCAACAAACATGACAAAAGTTGTGATCATTTAGATCAACGCATGGTTAAATGTCCCTGAAGGACATCCAATGGCATATATGGTATTGTTTCATGAAATGAAACTTTTGTGGTGGCTCTCTGGAAGAAGCCTATGAAATTTCAAAGCAATATCTTAAAAGGGATCATTGACACTTTTGAAAAGATCCATTGATCAATAATCTTATATTTTTTTTGAAGAAACAACCCCAGATGCGGTTGCTATCCTAAATATGGTATTTGAATCAATGGTTGATGTGACCATGATAATGACTCCTCATATTGACAGTCTTATTGACACAATGTAGTGGTCAAGCGACGTGTCCTATTGACACAATGATGAAGCAAATTGCAGTGCAATTGCTAATAGCTTGTTGAGGGGGAGCATAATAATATGGTTGTGACTCACACTTAGGGGGAGAATGTTGTAAATTTAAGTGTGAGTTATAGTCTCACATTGACGCATGATTTCATGCTTTTCTGCTCCATTTATCTTCCCCTAAAGTGATATCAAAGTATACAAATATAAAGAGCATATATAAACATTGTTGCTAGATATTGCTTGGATCGATAGTAATCCAGAGATGTCAAACCTATTGAGTTTTTTCATGCGATGGATATGCGTTAAAGTAAATTATGAGATGCAATACTCATCTTGTGACACAACTGTCATGTACACAAATTCCTTATTAATTTGAAAGTCTTGAAGGACTTTATTTACATCTAATTGATGTAACGATAAACTATGGGTTGAAAATATCAAAATCCTTAAAGGATTTAAAACGTCAGGAAATTTTACTTCAAACATTGAAGTATTATTTTGAATGAGAAAGTTCTATATATGGAACAAAGTGAATGTGATTGGCATGACCGGTTAGACCATCCCGAGTCTTATGATGCGAAAGTATATGAATTCATATGAGCACTCATCGAAGAACCTGAAGATTCTTCAATATAATGAATTCTTATATCTTGTTCTCATGACCAATTAATAATTGGTAAAATATATGGGTTTGAATCCCGCATACTCTTGAGTATATTAGATGCGATACATGTGCACGTATTCACTCTTTTTATGAGTCATTTAAGTATTTCATAAATTTATCGATGCATTGACTAAATGACCAAATGTATGTCATCAACTCTCAATATTGATAGAGTGAAAATTCCAACCTTGATCAAGTTGGTAAATGACATGATTTTGAATATCTAGTTGCACATGTTCGTATTCAAATGATCTAGCTGATTTGTTTAATTAAACGCCTCATATTTATAGCTAGACAGTTACATATGAGAACAAATATCCTTATTTATGGATATGTGATTTTGCAATTAGCAGCATTGACACGCATCAAGCAACAATTCATTAGAATTCTCCCCATTGCAATCGGTTCATGGTCAGGAACCTAATATCTCTCATCTAAGAATTTTCTATGTGCGTTATATATTTTGAATTGCTCCACCACAACGCACTAAGGTGGGACCACAAGGAAAGCTGAGATTATGTAATCAATTTGAGCCATTACCGATAGATATTTCATATCTTCCTTGTTGTTTCTCAGCATTAGGGGGAGAGGAAATTAAGCAGCTCTGAAAATTTGTAAAGAATGCATATGTATACTCGCACTATGAACCATAAGTTCAAAAGATACATTCTCTGACCTAAAATGAATTATTAAATTCCTTATTTGCTGCAAATACCCTTCTCTAACTTAATATCCCAGTTGAAAAATTTATTATTAGACTAAGGCATCTCTAAAACTTGGTTCAAAAAGATATATCCTAGAGAAGGAAGATGGTCTTGTTGAGGAGGCAAACTATCTTGAAAAGTGTAGAGACTACAAAAATGTTTATTCCTCATGAAGAGGTTCAGGTACCTGTAATTATTTATTTAAGAGATCTCATATGATTATGTCTCTACAAGTTAAAACAAGGAACCAAGAACATGAAGATTTGTCGACATGATGAAGTAGCGCTCAATATTAGAAATATGTGCGAGAATCTTGAATCTAAAAATGAATGGGTATGATTGGCCATAAATAGAAAGAAGCAATTCATTTGCTGAATTTAAGGGTCTTTGGACCTCATGTCTATACCCTAAAGGTATAAAGATGATAAGGCTTAAAGAGTCTTTGTAGTAAAATGAAATAATGTTGTCATATTTAAGACACATGTGACAATCGTGGTGGATACTTGGAGTTACAACTTATTTGTATGGCTCACTTGAGATTAATATCTCTATAAAACTCCTTGAAGATTGTAAGATGCCTAAAGCACACAATTCATGTTCTCAACAATGATACTATATTGAAGCAATCTAGATGATTATTTGCTTAAGGACGGTCACAAAATGACCCAACCAACTCATGCATATTTATGATGAGATGTGAGATTGCTTATGTCATAATTAATGTCAATGACAATGATTTATTGGGGCTCTAGAAGAGCTACCAAAGCTGTAGATTTTCTAAAGAAATAATCTGAGATAAAATGGTGGAGAATGAAAATTTTGTCTAGCCTTATCAATTGAGTATCTAAAGGCTGAGGTATTTATGTACCAAGGGACTTATATTGCAAAGGTATTAAAAGGAATCTATATGGACAAATCATGTCCATTGTGTACTCTATTGATTGTAAGGTCATTAAATATAAATAAAGATCCTTTTAGACCTTGAGAAAAGAATGAAGAATTACTTGATCCTGAAGTACTGTATATTAGTGCTATCAAAGCATTATTGTATCTTGCTAGTCATACTCGACTTGATATATCATTTGCTATTAACTTATTAACAAGATATAGTTCTTCACCTACACAAAGACATTGGAATGGAAAACAAGTGTTTCGTTATCTTAAAGGCACATTAGATATGAGTTTATTTTTTCCCTTTATGTCCAAGCTTAATCTAATTGGTTATGCAGATGCTGGATATTTGTCTAAATATCTCAAACAGGTTACTTGTTTACATGTGGAGGAACAACCATTTCATGGAGATCTGTGAAAGAAACTATGATAGCCACCTCAGCTAACCTTGCAGGAATATTAGCATTACATGAGGCAAGATGAGGATACGTTTGGCTGAGATTCGTGATTCAATGCGTACTTGATATTGGTGATTTGTCCTCTTGAAAGATGCCGCCAACAACTATATATGAAGATAATACTACATGCACTACTCAATCAAAAGAAGGATACATCATGGGAGATGGACAAAGCAAATATCACTGGAGCTTTTCTTCACTCATGATCTACAAAAGAACGGTGACATAGACATCCAACAAATTCGTTCAAGTGATAATTTAGCAGACTTATCTACAAAGGCTCTTCCAACTACAACATTTGAAAAGCTTGTGGAGAATATGGGAGTTCGTCGGCTCAAAGATCTCAATTGAAATGCATTGTACTCTTTTTCCTTAACCGTGTTTTTTCCCATTGGGTTTTTCATGGTAAGGTTTTTAATGAGGCAATGTACAAAGATGGACTATAGAATGATGTACTCTTTTTCCTTCACTAGGTTTTTATCCCACTGGGTTTTCCTAGTAAGGTTTTAATGAGGCACATTCTTAAGGGATGGTCATCCAAGGGGGAGTGTTATGAAATATATGGATGCCCATCAGAGTTAAGACTCCATGGGTCAGGCCCACATCTATACTTGTTCAACACTCCAAACCTAATAATATAAATACAAGGGAGTCTGCACCTAGCAGAGCATCCTCATCACACTATTTTTCTATCTCTTGTTCCTCTATTCTCCTCTCTTATTTACTTGCTTACTCTTTATTCATAACAATTTTTTTATTTAAATACACTTTTGCCTCATCAAAGCAAGATTGGTGGCGTTGCTTTTTCTGTCATTATGGCACCATTTCATGGATAGAATTGTGAAAAGAGAAAAAGAGCACAACCTTGGCCTCTTCCTTCGCGATTTGAGAAGAGGTCTAAAAGCACATTGGACCCACATGTATACTCTCTCTCTCTCTACTACAGTAAATCAAACCAAACACAAAATGAGATCTCTCTCTTCTCTAACTCTCTCCAACCTATCTCTCTCTTCACAAACTCACCTCTACCAAACAAAGCATAACACTTTGTTTGTTAGGAGAGAGTTAGAAGAGAGAGAGATGCAAGAGAGAGAGATTGGAGAGAGATGGGGGAAGTTACCTTATTTGGTGGGAGAGAGAAGAGAGGGAGGAGGGGGCTGCAGAGGTGGGACCCACGCCTTTTTTGGGTCTCTCCAATTTGGAGATAAATTGAACAGTAACGGAGGGGCTGCATTTTTTTATTTTTTTTTCTACATTTGGCCTTCTTAGTGGCGGTTTTAAACCGCCACTTTCTTACTTAAAAAAAAAACATTATTTTAATCAAAAGTTCATTTTTTCTCTCTTTTTCACCTCATTATTTCTAATCTCTCTTCTTTATCTCTATCATATCAAACAACCTCTTAAATCTACTCTATTTATCACCTATTTCTCGAGTGAATCACCATTTTGGTCCCTAAGAAAGTAGGCACCGGTCATATTAGTCCTTAGAGATCATTAATGGTTAAAAAAATACCTGTAAGTGTTGACGTCGGTCATAGTAGTCCCTATCTAAGTTTGACTGTTAGTCCCTGGAACGGAAAGTGTCCATGTGTCACGTTATGTGCCACGTAGGTTTCAATTTAGTCCCCGACGTTATCAATTTAGTCCCTAAGTAATTAAGTTTAATTAAAATAATGAGTTAAAAAAATAAAAATACAAGAATAGAAAATCTTAATTAAAAAAATAAAAAATAAGCCAAATAATTAAAATCTGATCGCCGTTTCAGATCTGCCTTCACCACAAGCACACATCTCTTCCTCTGCCTACACTCCACCACCCTCCCTTCACCACGACCACCACAAGATCTGTTTCCTCCACCCCAGTCACCAGCAATGGAGCCGCACCCCCATAGCCACAACCTTCCTCGCTCTCACCTTCTACGCTGCCTCTGTTCGACGCCGACGACCTTCCTCGAACTGGCAAGGAGCGTGGAAGCGTGGTGGTGGCGCGGTTGCAGATGAGCGGCGTGAGAGGAACAGAGAGAGTATGCGACTGGGAAGGAGGAGTGGAGCGTGGTGGCGATGCAACAGATTTGACGAGGTGTGTGGCGGTGGCAAGCAGAGGAGCGTGGTGGTGGCGATTTTGAAGGGAGGAAGGGAGGTGATGGTGGGTGGGTTTGGGGTTGGTTCTGGATTTGCTGGGTTTTGAAGAAAAGAGGAGTGGGAGGTAGAGGGAGTGATGGGTTTGCTGGGTGAAAACAGTTCAAACAACATTCAAACGTTTCTTGCTAGTGTTTGTGGAATTAACACAGTCATTCTGGGTCATTCTGAATGTAAAGTTGAGATATGTGTTCATTTTGCTTCATTTCAATAAAGTTATGCTTGCTTTCTTTCTCCTAGTCAATTGACTTGCTTATTTTCATGGTTTTGAACAGAAAAACCATTTGTCTGGATTGTGAAAATCTTATTTAAAGCTTTCACTTGATACCGTGCAACAATTGATGAACACAGTTTAATAGGGACCCTTTAATGGTTGCTTTGTTTACATCTAATTTCTGAGGTAACGTTGCCATGACAAAATCCAGTAAATGAATTGAATGAAGAGTGTGGTAGAAAAACAAGCTTGAGGGTTGGGGTTTGATGTTTTTCTTAAACAGGATTTGGGTGGGATGAATTTGGGTTGAAGATGATGGGAAGGATGAAGATGGGATTAATTTGGGTTGTATTTTTATTTTTTTTAACTCATTATTTTAATTAAATTTAATTACCTAGGGACTAAATTGATAACGTCGGGGACTAAATTGAAACCTGCGTGGCACATAACGTGACACATGGGCACTTTCCGTTCCAGGGACTAACGGTCAAACTTAGATAGGGACTACTATGACCGACGTCAACACTTACAGGGATTTTTTTAACCATTAATGATCTCTAGGGACTAATATGACCGGTGACTACTTTCTTAGGGACCAAAATGGTGATTCACTCCCTATTTCTCTCTACTCAAACTCTATCTTCTCTACTCTCTCTTCTCTATCTCTCTCTACCCTACAACCTAAAATTGAGTTAATAAAAAAAGCCAAAGATTTTTTTAATGGATATTTATTTAAAAATAGGTTTAGGAGAATCAAAAAGTCAACATGCCAACATATTTAACAAAATATAATTAATCAATAAATTTTATCATTTATATCATTGTTACATTAGATATTATAATACTTTACATTATAATATACTTATTAACATATTTATAGGTTTAGGGTGCATTTAGTAAACAATTTTTTTAAGCATTTATCAACAATGAGATTAATCACTCAAGACTCTAAAATCGTATTAAGTTAGTAGATCTCTTTCAACAAATCATTTTCAATACACACTACTCATAGATTAAACACTAAACTAAATTTTCAACGAGTTCGGCTATCAACCAAGTACCAACTGGACCTTGTTGGTCAAATTAGTTATAGTAGTATGGTCAAATTAGCTTAATAACCATGAAATGCGCTTCATTCTCATGAGTGTGGATCGAACCCCCAATCTCATAATTAAGGGACGAGGTGATCAGCTAATGGTGATGTTATAACTTTCTGTGTTAACCAATATGTTAAAAAATATAAATGGATTATGGATATGACATTGTAAGTTTACATGGGTAATTTTTTATGACATTATAAATTGGATCTCTCTCAACCAAAAAAATTACCCAGCTCACGGTGAGTTAAATCTGTTTAACCCACCCCAAAAGTGGGTGGAGTGAGTTGAGCCAAAAAAAAAGACTCACTTAAATATGAGCCTTCATTTTCCCAACTCAACTCACCCCAAAAGTGGGTTGGCCAAAATAGTTTGCAAGTTGCCAGTTTTACAGGTCATGATGCAAAGTTGGAAACATTGCCAAATCTTTCTTGCATGTAGGACATTACATAGAGTGTGGACTCGATTTGGGTATGAAAAGATAAACCCATGTGAGCAAAAATGATAGAATTCGTTCAAGTTAAAACGTCCTTAAAGAGGTAATATTCCTACCCATTTCTTTTATTAAGTAACGGCCAAAATATCAACCAATCAAGAAAACCCATGTTGATAAAAAAATGAGTTATGTAACATTGTGCTTCCAATTCTTCCACCAAGAAAAATCAAACAAGAAATTAACCTAAAACTGACCAAGGGGTACTGATCTATACAAGGATTAATTGTTTCTAGAATCCTGAAATATAATTTGCAATTTGTTGATGACTATTATCTAATCTTTTAATATGATGAGCATGCTCTTTAATGCCCCATCTGGCTATCTTCCTAAGTGGAGCCCTTACTATCCACCGCTTCCTTGAGCTTTCTCCCTAAAGCAAATGCTAGAGGAGGAGGAACAGCATTACCAATCTGCCTGTGTTTGTGTATAATGTTGCCAGAAAATTGGTAGTTGTCTGGGAAGCCCTGCATTTATAGATAAAAAAGATAAGCCAAAGAGATCATACTAAATCAGATGACATCTTCCAATTTCTTAGGCAGAGAGCTTTGGGGGTTGGGAGTTGGAACCATTGCTAAGTAATTAAGGACTATTACACCCACCAACCAATTATACAATCTAATGTTTTGGACAACACAAATGAAACTATGAACTAATATTTGGATAACATGTTGAGTATTTTCCATAAAAATTCAGAAATGACAGATCAAATCAGTTAGGATTCCCTTTTTATCATTGCATTTATGGTGACAACTGACAACTTACTTGAGAGCGTGCACATTCACGAACAGTAAGAATCCTATCCTGATCAGGATGGAAGCACATTCCAACTTTGCCCATTGGTTGAGGATCTGTGATGGAAGTTGGGAAGTTCCCTTGCCAATCCAACCTACCAAACAATCCCTTCCACTGATTGTGTCGATCAGCTGTGTTTGGCAAGCACCATGGTATCAAATCAACAACTTGTCCAGTAGACAATGTTATCTGCATTTTATAATCACAAGTTAGATAAATCACAAAACTGTTATGCTAAAGTTCTATTCAAATTTAATTTTACCTTCTCATCTGGAAGGGCACGCCAATCAGCACCTGGTTTCTTCGGTATTCTCTGACACCGAATCAAGTTCAACTCATTCATCTCCTTTGAGATATGATCTGTCAAGACAGCCATATCACGTCGAATCTTCTTTTGGAACCATGAGACAGGATCATGTTGATACTGTGCAACACAAAATCTGGTGAGTAATGAGTGTATAGGCAATTCATTATTTAAAGAGGGAATATGTATCTTTCCTATGTTAGATACCTCCATGTTTGTTTTTGAAGCTCCATTGCCCACAGGTGGGAGATCACCAATGGTGTCCCGGACGGTCATTGCACGTAAAGGGGCACCGTGTGCAGTACTGCGAACCGCAGCATATTGGATATTTCTGGACAATGTGATTTTCAACTCAGGGGCTGCAAAGACATGCAATGGTTCTGGCCACTCAGGAAGCACATCTTCAGGAGAGGCTGCCCATATAAATGCCCTTTTTCTTGACTGTGAAACCCCGTAAGCTCCCGCCTCCAGAATACCAAACCTCACCTTTTGGACCAGCAAAATCAGCATTCGTTAGAGAACCTCCAATGAAGGTTGCTTGACCCAATTGGATCACCTAAGCAACGTTGCTTATTTTGGGCAACCGTTGGAGCAACATGAGATGGCAATTCTTGTTGCTTAAACTTTAGCAACGTTGCTTATTTAAGCTTTTTGATTAAAAATTTATATTTTCTCTTCCATTAATGACTTTGAATAGTGTCATGACCTTGAAATAATATAAATATATGAGATATAGTGGAACCCAACCAGAAGTAAAATAAGAAACGTGGTAAGAGCAAAAGCTGCATAAGTTGCTTATGAGTTTCTTAAACCCTATGTTTCAGCTTGGGCCCACCAGAATATTGTTTAAGCAACCTAACTAACGCTCCATGGTTGGAGATGCTCTTAGTTCCTCAAGATTCTATTCATAAAGTCTAAAGTATAAAGTACATATGAAGAAAGATACAACTATATAATTTTACCTGATAACCCATCTCAAGAAGTGAAGCCAAGGTTAAACGGAATGTCTGGCCTTTATTAAAGGACACAAAGGTCCTGACATTCTCCAACAAGAAATACCTTGGCCGGAAATAATCAGCAAAGGATAAGAATGCTAATATCATCTCGCACTGGACTTTACTCCAAGTGCTTTGGTTAAACCTATTCATTCCAGAGAAACCCTGGAACAACACATAATTCAAAAATCAATATATCATGAAGTCCTATTATCAGCAGAATGGAAACAAAGACAACAATTAGACAAACCTGGCATGGAGGTCCCCCATTAATGAAATCAACTTGCCCAGGGATCGGTAAACTACTTGATTCATTCTCATCAAGCTTCGCAGCCAATTCTGCCGCCTCAGTCGTTGAGATACAATCATCTATGTCTCCACACTTCTCCATTACAGCCCTACATTACAACGCATTTATGAGTCACTTAAATGGGTTCCACTCCATTTAACCTTGTGGCCTGAAATAATTTATCTCTACTGGATCATTTACCTAAGAATAACATTGCAATTGTTAATAAACACCAATGCGTCAGGATGATTAGCTTTAAATGCATTCCCGGCTGGTTCTTCATACTCAATAGCCCATTTAGTTGATGCAATTCCTGAAGTGTGCAAGCAGTAACACAAGTTACATTATGTGTTGATGGCAGTATATATAATCGTTCATTGGTGTAAAAGTGTAGTTAAGAATTAAGATTACCTGACTGCTGCAATCCCTCTGATAAGCCACCACAGCCGGCAAAAATGTCCAACGTTGCTAAACGTTTTTCATTTGATAAATTTATTTCCTTATCAGTATCTGAAATGTCATCTCCCTCTGTACATTTTCCCTTTTTCTTTCTAGCTGCAGCATCAGCTGTATGTCCACTTGAATATTTTACTTTGATTTGAGCTGGCAACTGTCAAGCAATGGAACAAGAAAATAGTTAATTATTGAAAATCATAAAATGCAACCTTTTTACTTGTACCAGAATATTGAATTAACATCATGAATAATAATAATAATAATAATAATAATAATAATAATAAGAACAAGAAAATAATAATAATATTGCTATATTCGTTCCCCATATTTCCAACAGCAACAATAATAAATCTAATAATCTAAGCTAAACTTAAATGCATAATAAGAGTTTGAAAAATATAAAAAAGTGGCAACAAGAATATTTATATAGTATGTTTGGAATGATTTAAAATTTGAAAATTTAGATTAAATTCTGATCCACCAACAGTGTATACACTACCAGTGGACTATGTGTATATGACACCATCTGTTTCAAAAAAGTTGATTTTTAGTCAAGTAAAAAACCTAAGTCACTTGGTAGTGGCACTTCTTGGTTGCAAACTGTTTATAAATATTTTATGTTGTTAGGGGGTCAAATGTTGGAAGTAATTTGGAACTAAAAATTGAAAACAACGTCATACAACAAGTTTCACAGTTTAAGTACCAAAGATTTATTATACAAAATAATGGGGAAATTGACAAAGACGTTACGCGTAGAATTCAAGTTGGATGGTTAAAGTGGAGAAAAGCAGCAGGGGTTATCTGCGACTGTAAAGTACCTACTATCCTCTATGTTATAGAGTATAGACAATGCTGGGCTCTAACGAATCAGCAAGAGAAAAAAGTTGGATGAACAAAAATGAGAATGTTAAGATGGATGAGAGGTCACACTAGAAGTGACAAAATACGCAATGATCATGTAAGAGAAGATATTGGTGTGGCACTTATCAAGGAGAATATGACAAAAAAATACGTTGTTTACAGGATAATGAGTTGTTTCTGTCAGTGTAACACTAAATAGAGCAATAATTGATACCCAATACTATTAGTTCTCAGGAATTAAATGACAAGGGAACAGAACACTGTTGACAGGGTGATGACCAGCTAAATATGGATCAGTTCAGTAAAATGAGTCCAAATAGTCCACACTTGTTTCAAATTAAAAGCATAAAACTGCATAAATTATAAAGTCCTGATAGCTTTGCAGGTTTATCTGATGGATTAGCAAGCATACTATATGGATCAGTTCAGTAACATGAGTCCAATAAAACGATACCTGCTTGATTGACCCAGTAGCAGGATCATACAAGTGCTCACAGAAAAAAACATTTTGGAATATTCCAGGGGAACAGCTTTCAAGGATGTCCTTCTTTTTTCTGATTTCACATTTTCCTTCTATGGATTCTACAGAGATTGTATGTGTTTCATTACTGTAATACACCTGAAATTTTAAATCATGAAATCTAAGTCAATATAAAACTCAGACAAGATACACAAAGTAGAACCATTATTCAAAAGATAACAGCAAAATGGGCGTACAAAGATAAAGCATGGAAGGCTTAGTAAATAAAATCATTTTGAAGATATTTGCATAATAATGTCAGATTCAAAAGCTAATGGTCAGTTTTACTTGCTCTTCCAGCAGAAGTATTAATATGTCTCCTGTGTGGGTGTGTTGATCAAATTATTAAGTTGAAATTTTTAAGTAGCTCTCACCTCTTGTACATCAGAGCAGTAAGCCTTCTCATTTGATACATCATCTGGTCGGAAGAACCTTCTGACTTTGACCTCAGTAGACTTTATTTCAGCTTTTTTTATTTCCTTTTGGACAATGACCTCAAGAACTTGGCACACAACATAAGCTTTCAACCCAACATTCCTCCCACTCTTGTGTGTTCCTTGCTCTATCTTTTCAAAGTAAGCAGGACTTACATAAACATAATCATTAAGAGAATATTCTGTTCCTCTCAATAGGAAACCAGACTTGGATGAATTTATTTTGAAAATATCCTTCTCCTCTTGGTCTTCCTTTAGTTTACAAGAGTGACAAACTCCAGACCCTAAACCCAAAGTGTCAAATGGAAGGCTGAAGAAAGCACCTCTTTCAGGCCAGTACAAGCTCTTACAGTAATATTCAGCGGGTAGTCCTTTCTTCTTCCTTTCTTCTGCTCTAGCCCTATCCATTTTATCTGCAATGATATTATCCTTTCGATACTGATGTCCCCAAGGCCTTTTTTGAATATTAACAACAACTGTCTGCATAACATCCTGCAGTCCCAAATCCCTGCATTCATTACTCAAAAACACCTCTCTCTCATTTGCAGTGTTGCCAAGAACAGTCTCGCAACCACGCTGCATCAGCCTACCATGAAAATTTTTTTTTCCATTCTTTGATTCAAACATATATTCAACATAATATATATCAGGAAGTTCATCTAATTCGTCAACTTCCACCAACACAGATTTGCCCACAGAAACAACTTCACCATGAATAATTGCCTGTTTATAAAGAAGATTTCCAGAACAGGTCTTCCCTTCAGGATCCCCCTCCCATCTTATTTCTCCGTCAGCAGAAGATGTCTTGGTTTGTGTGGAAACTGAGTGTGACTTTTGGGTTCCCTCCAAGCATATTGTCTCCTCCTCAGCATCCTCGTCTTCATTTTCTTCCTGTTCCTCCACTTCATCCTCATCATCCTTTAGTTCACTGGCAGTCCCCTCTTTTGAACCCTCTGGCATGTGGTTTGAGTAATACTCTCCCCATATTCTATTGATCAGCTTTGTTGTTGTAGCTTGCATAGCTTTCCTCTTGGATACAATAGAAGCCACCGCTGCCCTAGGATTTAAATTTGGTTCACTCCTTGTCAAAACTTTCTTCGTCTTCACTAACCATTTAGTATGGTGTCGTTCTTCCATTTTGTTCATGAGACCAGAAACAAATGGAGACTTTCTGATCTTTTCATCAGGATATTCTGCAAACAGTTGCAAAATTATCTGTCCATGGACAACAACATATCTCTCAACTTTTGATGCATCAGAAGAAATGTAGGACTTATGGTTCTGAGTAAACGCAGATACTTTCTTGATGACATCTCCAAACGAAAGTCGCGATACTCGGCTTTGCTCCTTTAACAAGGTGATAATGCTTATAGCAACCCTTGCAGTTTTCATTACTGTGTAATACCAAGGAGCATACTGCTTTGATGGTTTCCCAAGTCTATACCTGAAAGGAATGAAATTTGGTTGAACCCGGTCACAACTTCAGAAAGGAAATATAACATTTTAGAACCAAAATATTATAAGATACGCACAAACACACAGAGATACATGAGTGTGTTTATGTATATGTACATATTCTTCAAGTATGCATAGATGTCTCATTCATATGACAAATTTATCTTGGACAGCTAACCTCATGTACTTGCAATAGTTTTATTTGCAAATAGTTGGTATCAACAGTTTGATAGTCAAGTAATCAAATGAATTCTCTAATTTTAGTTTATTCCTACTAAGATTGCTACATAGTATAAACTATACAAACAGAGTATATTCCATCAATACAGTAACATACAGAAATCAATAGGATCTTACTAGAGATCTAAGAAGTATAAAAAATTAAAAATACCATTTATTTTAGACAAGAGGTAACATACCAGGCCATATCAGTTCGGATGGATATGAAAATCATAGATGATCCAAATTCAATCATCCACTCCTTTATGGCACTTAAATAAATTGGCATTCCATCAGTTACCTGTGCTCCAGAAGCAGTAGAAGAAGATTGGCCAGACTCAGTATCTAGATGGAACCCGCTTCCGTCATCTGAAGTCATTATACCTGAGCCAAAGATGGTTACATCAATCTCTGAACAAGGTTTCATAGGAAGAAGTTCCAAGGAAACCAATCTTGCATCAGAGTTGTATAAAGTCCAATGGTGCAGCATGCTTCGAGGAAGATCTTCAGTGTCATATATGTCATAGTCATTATCAAAAACAATGAATTCATCTGTCTCCTGAAGGGAGGTTTTATAATAAGCAGGAAGGGGATAATCATTGGCAATCTCATCTTCATTAATTTTGATATAGTATTTGTTAGATGAGGCTGATCTGGGATTTTTCTTCTGCTTCATGGATTTCCAATTCTCTTCTTCCTGTAACAGCCGTGCTAACTTTACATCATCATCTTCCTCAGCTACAGAAGGTATTGAATCCATCTGATCCTTCTTCCCCTCATCTCCAATTCCAGAATCAATTCTTAAACTCCCATTTGAAGGCATCACTTGTGCGTGTGCATAGTTTGCTTGTTTCTTACTCTCATCTCTAAGAGAGGCAAGAGCAGGAATATCTGCAAACATCTTGTCATTTGTCTTGTCTGACATGTCTAAACCTATGAGCTGCTTATAAATAAACTCACCCTGAGAAATAACAAAATCTTTTAGAGAGGCAGTTCCAGAGAAGAACTTGCTACCACTCATAGACCGTGCTATACCAGCAAGTAACTCATCAAGACTTATGTCAGGGTCCCCACCAGAAGACTTTGCAAGTTTTTTGTATACTTCTATACATGCACGGGCCTTTTCAAAGAAATGATCATAAATTTTTTTGTAACTAAGGGCTGGTTTTAGGCAATCATAATCAGCAATATCAGTCGAAATCCATATAACTGGAGAGCCATCTTCATATCCAGATATATCCCATGATTCAATTCGACCAAAGCCTACACATCTAACACTGTTCTCTTTTTTCTTCTCTGTACTTCCTTCTAGTGGCAATATAACCCCAGTGATAAATAAATCATTAATTTCCAGCATCTCAAGTGGCTGTGCTGTACCACTTTCATCATGAAGGATAAAGTCTGTAAGTCTCCTATTTGGACGGCCATCGTCCTGTCCACAGGTCAGGCGGACAGCTAGCATTTCTTCATCTACAATCTGATCCTTCTTGCATTCAATGAGACAGGATTTCTCAGATATGGAAAAAGATTTCTCCTTGAAATTTTCACATGCTGCAGCTCGTTTTGGCCTTTTGCAAGTAGCAGCAGGCTGCTCACTGCTCTTTGAAAAACTCCTCTTTTTTTTATCTCCAGCCTTGACTTCATCTTTAGTTTTGGAAACAACAGGTTTCTTTTTGCTCTTCCTGTTCATAGCACCTGTTTTGGATATTAACAGCAGAAAAAAAGAGAATTTATAGAATTGATCAGGAAACCAAGGTTGGTGATATAAAGGCTACAACAAATGGCAACTGAAACAGGCATTAGACAGAAGTAAGAGAAGTATCATAATCATTCACAGTTCCTCTATAATAAAAACAAAATAGAACTCTCAGATACGATCAAACAATAAAAGAATGCGCGAAATATGGGGGGAAAGATACATATGATTAATTCAAAGAATAGGAGGTGGGGGGAAAGTGGTAGCAGAAGAAGGTACATGTATTAATTAAAAAAGATGGCATTTATTCAAAAAAAATATAATGGTGTTATGATCTTTATGTGAGCATTATTGCAAGACATGCAGGTAAATCTCAATTAATTAAATGCAATGGGCTGCATTAGATACCAAATCCAATTCATATTCTTTTTTTTCTCTTGCACAAAGAGTATCCCTAGTCTGCAGCAAGATACTGATGTCTTTCATAACATGGAGATCACTAAAGTCAGTATTGTCTCTCCCGACAAAGCCTTTTTCATAAACAGAATCAAGAATTGAACCCTAGGTAGCATGCTTAATGGACCCAACTATATACCTAGAGTTTCAACCATGAGGTAGATTTCAAAAAGATTTGATTTGTTTCCAATTCCATTCTTATGATCTTTTTTCCACTAAAAAAATTCCACACATAAATATAAAACTTAATTGCTACACATCACAGTGCATAAATAACATCTTGTAATTCCACCTAGAAGTATTACATTTATTAGCATCCATTACTTCCACTATCTACCACAGCTGCACAGCTTGATTACAATTTAAAGACATCAAAACAGAAGAATGAACCATTTATTAGTTAACCAACCGTTAAGCTTGGTCACCAATGCTCACAGAGTCACAGGTTTATCAACCAAAAAGAAGGACTGCAGTCAAGTCATGAAACAACAAGATAAAAACAACACTTCAGCAAAACAAAACAAAAATGAGAATCCCATATTAACACACAGAATTCCGAACACAAGTCTATCATGTAAGTGTTTGGATTGGAGGAAAAAAAACTCGATCTCGACTTTTTAAAAGTGCTTTGAAAATAATGATTTTAAAAACTAAATCAAAATCAAACAAGCATTCCCTGTGATCAAAAACACCAATAAACAGTAGCAACAAACTCCAGATCAAACGATTTGAAAATAACAACACTAATATACCAACAACAACATCAACATCATCACTAATAACTACATAGGAGGCAGATCATGGGTGAAGAAACCAGAAAAAAAAAAAAAAAAATTAGTTGAAGCCTAGTAGCCTACCATCAAAGCTTCTATGGCCTCAAAACCCTAAGCTAGAGCCTAGAACCACATATCACCTAAAGGTACAATCTTTAACACAGAAAACACAATAAAACACAAAAGGGTATCTTAATTTCACAAAAGAAGAAGCAAAAAACAACAATCCATAAATAATCTATATCCAAAAAATTGACATGCAATGAGAACAAATACACCATCTAATCAAAAAGCAATAAATTTCATGTACCGATCGAGAAGAACAGAGCCCAAGCAGTTGAAATGGAAGAGCAGATTTGGCCGCAGAAAGCAGAGAAGTTGAAAATAAACACACAAGGGTAGAAACCCTAGATGAAAAAAAGGGGTATTTATATTACCTGATTCATCGGAAGGTGCCGGTGAATCCACAAGAGAAGCCGCACCCATTGGTGGATTTACCTTCCCTTTTTTGCAGAACGCAACGTTTGGAAGTGGGATTTGGTAACGTTGTGAGTGTGTGTGTCTATAAGGTAGGTTTGTGATTTCAAAGGAGAGAGTGTGTGTGAGTGTGAGTGTGTGTGTGTGTGTATTTTTCTGACCAATGGCTTTGGCGGGGTTGCAAATTTTGGGGGAGGGGTTTTTTGGCGCCCACGGATTTCACTACTTCTCAGTGTGGAAAAGAGAAATTAGAGGAAGTTTGTATTTAATAACCTACATTAATGGGAGAGAATGGAAGAAAACACAAGGTAATTTGTGAGATGTGATTGTTGATGTGATAGAAAATTTGAGGTGAAAATGTGTTTATAAGTTCTGTCATATCACGGTTGATAAATAGTTAAACTCATTATGCTTTAAGTTGATGATTCGATTTATGTAATGAATAATACGGTGCAACAAAAAATAGCAATATATCATCGGTCAAATAAAAATAAACTGACAAACATTAGGTAAACATGTAAAAAGAAACAAGAGTTGGGTTTGCTCTTGAGGGTTTCAATAACAGAGAACTCACTTCACTGGAATCTCTCACACACAGAGACTAATTCAGAGAAAAGAGATAGGGTTCTAGAGGGAAAACTTATTAATTGATTATACAATATGTATCTTACAACACAGGGACTATACTATTTATAGACTATCACAAAACAATAATGTTTATAGTCCAAACTATATTCAAACTAAGTCACACAACTAATTACAATTTCCAACAAACCTCTTCTAATCAGTGTTCCCAAAACACTTGACTATACCTATTTTTGAGCCTTTCAAAACTTTCCATTTTCAAAGATTTGGTTAGGAGATCTACAAGTTGTACTTCCGATTTGGAGAATTCGAGTCTAAATGTCTATGTTTATTTTCACTTACTTGTCTAATAAAGTGAAGTCTTATTTCAATGTGCTTACTTCTTCCACGTGGGGAAAATTTAACCTACACTAGTAAAAAGTGGTGCAAGGTTACACCACCTCCTTTTGACCTACAATAGTAGGTTTAAAAAAAATAAGAAACATATTTTCTTAATCTAAAAATACAAAAACTTTAATTACTAAATTAAATCACTAATAAACTAATCCCTAAATTAAACCCTTCACCCGTCTTCCAGTTCCAGAAAACCACCACCATTCTCTCTTCAGTTTGCTGCTCCCACTAATACTAGAAATTGGATATCTAAATCGGTATGATTTTTACAAGCCATGAATTTTAATAAACCCAGTGATGCCAACAAATTGATTTCTTCCAACTATCAATTTACTTGCAGCGAGCACACCCAGATTCGTCTATGAAGTCTTCAACACAAACAAATCTGAAAAAAACCTTTTTTTTATCATAACACAAAGAAAGAATCTCCCATCACCACCGGGACCTGTAGATCTGTTGGAGGGCTCGAGGTGGATTGAGAGGGAAGGGGAAGAGGAGCAACGATCTGGTGCTCCACGGCTTCGACCACCCATCACCACTACGACCTTCTCACTCAGATCCCGGCCAAACCACGAGCCATCTGAAGGAACCACCACCACCATCATACTCCCCTCGTTGTCCACAACAAAACCCTTGAGTCAGATCGTCATTCCGCCACCGCCGGCCGCCGCCACCTGTAAATGGGTTTTCCGGCCGATTCATTTTCCCTTTGAAGAAACAAACACCACCACGATGATTCTCACCACGAGGAGAAGAGGCTCCAACCCTCACTTCTTCTCCGGCGACTTCACCGATGGCCGGCTCGGTGGCGAAGAGGGGACGGCGGCATGTGATGGTCTAGAAATTCAAGAAGATGATGATAATGAATAAGATTAGCAATTAAATATTGTTATTACTAAATATGTTTTTTTAATATTTGATCTTTTAAAAATATATAAATTACCTGTAAACCAACTACTCCAGGTAAAAAGGAGGCGGTGCAACCTTACACCACTAAAAGTGGTGTAGATTAAACGCACCCTTCCATGTGCATCTAGAGTTCTTAACTACGTTAGTGGCATATTTGTTATCCACAACGAGCACAACAACCTTATTAGAAATAATCTTGAACTCATCATGTAGAGAGACTACAACCACAATGCTTGGCAGCTTCTCATACAAGCAGTAACACATTCAGCCTCACTTTTCATAAGATGTTAGTGCCACTATTTGTTGCTTCTCAAATCACCAACTCATAGGGGCTTCTTACAATTCAAAATTTAAAGGGTGTTGAAGTTGGGTTGTAATCTAACATATTGAACATTTCTAAGACACTAGTAGAATATTTTTCTTGATGCATAAACACGCCTCTAGAGCTGAATTCCCAAAAAAATTGATAGATCTCCCAAGTCTGACATTTCAAACTCAGTTTGTGGTATTTCCTAAGAGTTATAATCTTTTCGTTATTGTTCTTTATTATCAAAATGTCATCCAATAAAGGCAAACCATGAGCAAGTTGGAGGATGAGACCACCTGAACATTATTCTAAATTTTGTTGTACATTTTACAAACCCAATTTCCCCAAGGAATGAAATAATCGTTTTATTTTGGGCCCTCAGTGCTTGTTTCAATCCGTAGAGTCTTCTAGACTTTATCCTCCTTGTCCTTTATCTCAAATCCAGGTAGATGAGACATAAACTTCATCATCTAAGGAACCATTGGGAGAAGCATAGTTTGTATCCATTTGGTGTTGAGGCCCTTATTGTATCCTAGCTACCGGAGCAAATACTTCATAATCCAAACCATGTATTTGCAGGAATCCCTTTGCCACAAGCCTAACCTTGTACTTTGAGACCTCACCATTAGGCTTCATCTTTACCTTGTAAACTCATCTAATTGTAATTGGTTTCTTTCTTATTGGAAAATTCAATGAAACTCCCAAGTATGAGTTTTTTCAATTGAGCTTAATTCTTTCTACATACTTTTAATCCACTTCGGTTCCTTCATCGCTTACCCAAAACTGACAGGTTCCATTTCTTACATAAGATCCATGTGCACTAGGTCTCCTTTTGTAGTAACAGCAAGATCGAGGAATACTTCATAATCAACAAATCTTTGTGGCACTTGTCTTTGTTTATGTGGTCTATGAGGGCCAAACATAGGAATAAGATATGATTAATTTTTTGTTTCTTCCAGCTTTGTAACACCCCGATTTCGGTGGCGTCACTTTAGTAACTCAAAATAAAATAAAGCCGAAAAGCAGGTATTTTTTTTCGTTTTGTTTAAATAAAAAGACTTGTCGAAATAAAGACTCAACTCAATCGCGATTAACAGCGATTAATATACAATACAAGCACAGCCCTCGCTGCAACTAAAAACATCGTCACGAGTGACCTCCAGTGACGGAAAGGTAGTGCCCGTGGGCAATTATGTACAAACTAAAACAAAAGGTCAAGTATTCTGAATACAGTCCTCCAACGAAAGTAAGTCGGCCCAAAACGGCCTCAAAAGACTTCCTACGTCCGACAAACTCCCTGTGATCCTCATGGAAGGGAATCACACGAAAAGCTAATAGTCGGGGACCTGCCCTGCCCCAAAATAAGGAATGACAATCAGAGCTATGACTCTAACAACCAACTCAAAGACTCTAACCACCCATATCCCACACTACTTTCATCGACCCTTCCTCGATCAGGCCTGAAGTCCGGGTCCTCGTCGAAAGCTTCAGTAATAGTCATTACGCTCCTGGTCCTCCTCGAGTGACGAGTCATCACGAATCGGCTGACGGACGCCTGGCAGCAGGCCGACCGCCCAAACACAAACATACAAACAAAGCCAAGGCGCTAGGGTCAACTTACAGAATACAATAGATATACAACCAACATGTGATAAAGGGGGTATATATATGTTGTATATATACATATAAGTTATGCGTTGCCTACCCTAAGGTATATACATGACATGTTATCAAATCTCTTACACAATTCAATCATCAAAACACATAACGATGTTTATCAACATCAAATCATCAAGTCTCAACAATTATAGTTAGAGTGCATGATATGTCATACAATGGTAATCATAATAAGATGCGTGGTGTGCCAATGCAGAATATGCTGACACAAACCCGAATAACGTCACTCTGCTTGGCGACGGGACAAACCAATGGTATTGTCACTTAAAGGCTGGGCACCTCGAGACGGTCGTAACACTGGCCTCGTGTTTAACCATTTCTGCTCGGGCATCGCTTATCACCTTTGGCTATAGTCAAGACTATCCAACTCTACATGGTTCGACCATTTCTACTTGTTATGCCGGACATCAACAGGCACGATACAACTCTACATGGATGATCGTTACCTCCTGTTGTGCCAGGTATAGTCAGGACCGATTCAACTCTACACGGCTGATCGTTGCTTCCTGCTATACCGAAGTACTCCACTTGGCACTTCATCGCGTGTATGCATGGGTGCAATATGGTTAGCTAAACAACGATTCGTCCTCACAGGTAAAATTGGTTCATTGACCAAAGGCATCTACAACGAGAAACCTAGGCTATAGTCAAGTCGGTTGTGACCCCACGGGTTTAACCATTCTGCTTGCTACGCCAGACATCAACAGGCACGATACAACTCTACACGGCTGACCGTCACTACCTGTTGTGCCAAGTGTACTCTACTAGGTACCTTACTAACGCCCAGACCCTTGGCTAAAGCCCGTCTTCAAATTCTTCCCCATAAAATGAGTTCCCTTAAAACAATAGTTCTCTTATTAGGTAAAATGTTCCATCGTGAATTAGTCCATTATGTCGTTAATTCCAAAGTTCAGTTTTTCATTTCCAACACCTTTCAAAATAAAGTTCCCAAAGCTAGGATCACCGACCCATTCCCGTTTTCCAACTCACTTTCATTCCTAAGTCTTTTCCGTTGAATCATCGTCATTAATTAAAAACATTATATTCTTAATAAATATATTATGGATTTATTTACATAAAACAGATTATGATTATTTTCAGTCCAAAACTCTATAAGTTCAAAGTTTCCATCAAACCCAAACAACTCCCCGAGAAAACACTAGATCCCCTAGAACAATGAAGGTTCGAACCTTGGTCCGACCTAACAAACGTTCCCAAAACAAACCCGTCCTTGTCATGACGAAGGTAAGTGTATTCTACACTCCAAAAGTGGCATCAAAATGCACGAATATAGTCAGCACAATTTAATCATAAACGCAAATACATCAAGCTCTATCGAGCGATGAATCAATATGGCAGTGCTGTAAACATAACCTTGTCATATCCACTAGAAAGCGATAAGACAGAAACCAGTAAATGGCCCAAGCCTCTCAGAAAACGGAGACACACGTCTCATATAAGTTCACACGGCCGAAGCCTCCAGAAAACATTTTCCAATTCAAAGCGATAAACAATATCCAAGCAATATTCAATATCAAGCAATACTCAAGTCGAAGTTATCGACGCCTACAATACAAATAGCTAGTAAGTAAGTTGCCCTAACCTCGAGTTGTTCTAGTCTCGCGGTGCAGGTCTCGCTCACAAGCTTGCTCAGTCAATCCCAAGGTTTCCACAATTGAACCTTTGAGCAAACAAAGCAATAATGAATCAACACAAGTCGATACAGTCGAAACAATCCTAACTAATGGTCGACAAAGCTCGAGAAGCTTCAGAGTACAACATTTAGGCACGAATGGAAGGGCTTCCCCCGAATGGATGAGTTTTGACTCGATTCAAGTTTTGTACAAAAACACTTTATTCGCTAAAACGTGCATAACTCGAGCTACAGAACTCGGAATGACACAAAACCAGCGCCAAAATTTCGACAATTGAAAGAGCTACGCAATGGCTCAGGTCATAGAGACTCAAAAATTATTTTTGGACACGGTACCCAAGCAAATAGGTTTCGGCCACTATGGAAAATAGGGTTTTCAAACTTTTTCTTCGATCTAAATCAATTCCTAGGTATTCTTAGGCGATATCTAGGCCAGGGAAACTCTCAGAAAAATTATCGGGTCGAAAAAAGTCGCAGGGGTATTTTGGTCAATATTTTTAGCTCGGAAACTCAAAATCAGAATTTCGAAAAACAAATTAGATGGGGTCGATCCTAACGACATTTATAACAACTAATCCTACTAAAGCTAAGCTCAGTCGAGAGTTTTTGATCCAAAAAGCGGAACCTCAACATAAAAATGGGTTTTTGAGCAGAATTGAAACTCGGCGGCAATTCGGCGATATTCAACAGAAAACAACCGAATATTCATGCTCTAGAGCACGTAGGCAATAAGTTTAGACACTGAAATCAAGTTATTTGGACAGTTTTACAAAAAGCTCCAAACTTTGAGCTCAGAAAAACATAGAAAAAGTCGACAGATCTGACGATCAGAAGTGAGGGATAGTAACTATACCTCGATGTCTTCGATTAGCAACGAACGGAACGACGATCGGTCAAGAATTGGAAAAAAAAACACTTTTCCTCCTTTCCTCCAAGAGCTCTCGGCCGTGTGTGTGTGTTTTGGGATTTTGTGTTTTTTTTTTTTCATTTTTCATACTATATATAGGAAATGGAAAATGCGGAAAAATGAAAATTTCGCAATTCCGATTTTTCCTACTGATTCCAACGTATTTTAGACACGATATTCTTCCCGCTGAATCTTCTAATTCTTCAAAGAAATATCAGTATGATTTTTGGTTTTCGAGGCTTGTTTTTAATGCTTACCGGCATTAAAAATGCACTTTATGCACTTTATGATATTGACCTCGGATGCAGAAACTTCCTTCTGAAGAAAGATTTGGAACGTCGATTAGAGTGGGCATGCGCGGATGAAATCTTTATTTGAAGCTCCGAATAGAAAAAGTCTTCATCGTCCGTCGATTTTAGGGTTTTTGAACTATCAGGGATTCCGTTTCGGCAAACTTCCGAGAATTGGAATTTTACGTTCGTACATTCCAGGGATTCGCATCGAAATACTTGTTTATAGACGAATAAGAGAAATTCTAACATTTCTCTGAAGATTTTTGGAATTAGTTTCCATCGCGTCCTAAAGTGTAAATTAGCTATTTACTAGTGTCTTTGACCTAGGCTTAGGCGAATATTAATCGTGCTATAACTCTTATCGGTTTTGATACAATCCTTGAACTTTTCCTGAACCTTCTCCTTCATAAATTTATTTCATCCAATAAACTCTTGTTCAGGTTTCCCTTCACGATACATCGAACTTATTCGTTAATAAGGAATTCACTAATTTATTTTAAGCTTAAAATCTTGGGTCTCACATTACTACCCTCCAAAAAGAAAGTTTCGACCTCGAAACTTACGGTTCAGTAGAAATTCCAGATACTGTTCCTCGATCTGTTCCTTAAGCTCCCATGTAGCATCGCCTATGTCCTTGTTCCAAATGATTGTCACCAACACAATCTCTATTCCCCTCAACTGTTTTATCCTTGTGTCACCAATGCTAATTGGCGGCGTTTTCGAAAGACAGTTCATCTTTCAGCTCTATGTCGTCCGGCTCGACCACTCGTGTCGGTTCTATGTTGGAAATAATATTGGTTGGCACTCGGTGCAATCGCACAGCCTTATCCACTTGCTCATTTGCTTTCGTTCGTTCGATATTCTGCTTAAAACTCGTACACCTCTGCCATTCCAGAGTGAATGTTCAACTTGTCCTTGTGATCTTCACTCATGTTTCAAAACTTAACTCGATCGCTCTATAACTCATAGACGAACAATTCCCTTGGAATCTACTAGTCCATTAATCATTACCTCTAACTTCGTAACTATCCTTATTCGCACCCTGAAATCAATCTTCTACTTAGTCATCATTCAAATTAAAACTCGACTCGAGTCTTGATACCTTGTGCATCGCTAGACCCAATCCCTTTTAACATCCATTCATCAACAACTTATAAGCTAATCATCATATCAATATCTTATAATCCATCATTGTCATCTCCCCTTTTTCGAGGCTTCCCTTACTCGAACCATAAAACCAACCTTCACTTATTCACAACCCACTTTACAATTACCTAAAATCCTTAACACTTCCCCCAAATCCGAACTTATTCCCTAGAAGATCAAATCATAACTGTACCTCGGGAAACTTAACTAGTCATTTTATCATCCGATCCCTCAACATTCTGAGGTTTAACTACAATCGTTAATGCTAACACCACTAAATATCTTATTCGTACATGATTTTCACCTCCCAAGGTCAATCTTAACCCTAAGACCCTCATTCAACTTAGTGAAAATCACTTGCTAACCCCAGCATGCAACATCGGACTTCATAACAAAGTCCCATTCACTCTTAGACTCTAAGAAATTTGTCCACATATAACAACCTCAAGTATTCATCTTAACACTAACTCACTATTTCCGTAACTAGATCGTCCTCCAATCAATCCGATACTTAGTCTCTCGATCAAAACCTGACAAACTTTGAGTCCTAAACACTTAGGGCAAGAATTATAGACTTAAACCTAAACTTTCACCAAGTTTGGACCTCAAATGTCCTTTAATTCTTCAATACTTCTTAAATGAATATCCATTTCTTAAAACTATAACTCCTTCGCAAGCAAACAAATACTTCACGCGAACTTTACCTCCCAACTCAACTAGTCCTCGATCCAATCAAATCAACCTTACCAATCCATCTATCAAGTCCATTGCCAGTTCTGATTCCGAATATCACCTCCTCAACATTAAGTTGATCAGGCCTAATACCTCGAAGGTGAAGATTTAGAAAAACTCACTGGAACAGTCAATGAGTTCCTAACATCCAGTAACCACAAATATCCTGATATCAAGTCCCTAACGATTCCGCTACGGAACCACACACCCTCAACATAACACGTATACTGCCCCTAAGGAATTTCTCTAAGATTCATTCTTCAGCTTCTAGCTTCCTTATAAACGCATCGGTGCGAGACTACTTTCCAGGCTTAGCGTGTCATCCTAAACCTCGTGTAACTTCTATAGTTTAAACACGAGTAACCGTCAAATAAAGTCTTAATAGGTGTATTAACCATAAGGTCAAAGCTTAAACGGTATAAGTAAGTTAGGTGTGTTGCACATTCTACGAGAGTAATGAAGAGCATGTTGTACTAGAATGAGAAAGAATAGTTAGAAGGTTACCATCGTTCTTGCGCTCTCCTCTGGTTAACTCCTCAGCTCCTTCACCATCCATGATATAAACTCTTCCTCTAGCAGCAGGGCGCTTTCCCCTTATGGTGTTGACAAATGGCTCAACCTTGGGTGTCTTGCAGTTGTTGGCCAGATGTCCTGGTAGATCACACTTGAAACACCTCGGCTTCCCCTTCGGGCATTTCGTGGAGTAGTGCCCAATCTCCCCGCATTTAAAACATGTCATCTCACGGCTCCCAGCTTGGCTTCCTGCTCCTCCCGCAGCAGCAATCGTAGGCCTGTACGGTCCTGGGGTAAACCCTTCCCCCGTAGGACGCTGATAAGGCTTCTTCATCTGTAACTTTCCTTTTCCCTTGTTGTCTTGGGAGCTCGACCTCATCGGTCCCCCAATTCCTCTCTATTCATCCTTCTATTCTTCATCAGCTCCACCTCGGTGGCCTTCTCCACCAAAGTTTGAAACCGCATAATTCCCAACGGTCTCACTGAGTCCTCAATGTCAGCTCTCAGTCCCCTCACAAAGCGCTTGCACATATAGGGTTCATCAACCTGATCACGGAAAAATCGGAAGTGTTTGGCCAAAGATTCCAACTTAGCAGCATATTCCGGAATAGTCATGCTCCCTTGGCGAAGAGTCAGAAACTGCGACTCACGCTCGTCACGAGCACTATCAGGAAAATACTTCTCCAGAAAAGCAGCACGAAAAGAATTCCAGTTCACCTCAACATGGTTTGCCTCCATCATCCCTCTGGCGCCCCTCCACCAGTACTCAGCATCGCCCAGCAGTAGATGAGTTGCCAGGCCCACCTTGACCCCTTCACTAGTCTGTAGTACTTCAAAAATCTTCTCAATCTCTTGGATCCAGAGATCCGCCTCGTCCGGGTCGGTCCCACCCGTGAACTTGGGTGGATTCTGTCTTCTGAAATCATTCAATCCCCTGTTCTGGTCCAGGGCTGCTTCTCTCTGAAGCCGGTGTAGCTCACGTGCATCCTCAGCAGCACGCCTATGTGCATTGTCATTCGTTTGTACAGTCATTGCTTGGACCAAAGTGGCCACCATCTCAGCAAGTTGGTTCGCGTTCACCATGTTCTGTATTCGTTTAGCAAACAGTCAGTACCAATCATAAGATAGTATTATGCATAGCTATACAATATGATTAGGTAGCAACTTCAATCAATTAAAGCGAAGATCGCTTGGTAGACAATCAATTTTTTTCTCTTTGCAGAGTCACACAACCTAGCACAGAAGACCTATTCCCCAAAGACTCCCGAAAGACTCGACAAGCTCTGATACCACAATGTAACACCCCGATTTCGGTGGCGTCACTTTAGTAACTCAAAATAAAATAAAGCCGAAAAGCAGGTATTTTTTTTCGTTTTGTTTAAATAAAAAGACTTGTCGAAATAAAGACTCAACCCAATCGCGATTAACAGCGATTAATATACAATACAAGCACAGCCCTCGCTGCAACTAAAAACATCGTCACGAGTGACCTCCAGTGACGGAAAGGTAGTGCCCGTGGGCAATTATGTACAAACTAAAACAAAAGGTCAAGTATTCTGAATACAGTCCTCCAACGAAAGTAAGTCGGCCCAAAACGGCCTCAAAAGACTTCCTACGTCCGACAAACTCCCTGTGATCCTCATGGAAGGGAATCACACGAAAAGCTAATAGTCGGGGACCTGCCCTGCCCCAAAATAAGGAATGACAATCAGAGCTATGACTCTAACAACCAACTCAAAGACTCTAACCACCCATATCCCACACTACTTTCATCGACCCTTCCTCGATCAGGCCTGAAGTCCGGGTCCTCGTCGAAAGCTTCAGTAATAGTCATTACGCTCCTGGTCCTCCTCGAGTGACGAGTCATCACGAATCGGCTGACGGACGCCTGGCAGCAGGCCGACCGCCCAAACACAAACATACAAACAAAGCCAAGGCGCTAGGGTCAACTTACAGAATACAATAGATATACAACCAACATGCGATAAAGGGG
>NC_080042.1:58022910-58119259 GCF_012489685.1 Lotus japonicus
TGCGCGGATGAAATCTTTATTTGAAGCTCCGAATAGAAAAAGTCTTCATCGTCCGTCGATTTTAGGGTTTTTGAACTATCAGGGATTCCGTTTCGGCAAACTTCCGAGAATTGGAATTTTACGTTCGTACATTCCAGGGATTCGCATCGAAATACTTGTTTATAGACGAATAAGAGAAATTCTAACATTTCTCTGAAGATTTTTGGAATTAGTTTCCATCGCGTCCTAAAGTGTAAATTAGCTATTTACTAGTGTCTTTGACCTAGGCTTAGGCGAATATTAATCGTGCTATAACTCTTATCGGTTTTGATACAATCCTTGAACTTTTCCTGAACCTTCTCCTTCATAAATTTATTTCATCCAATAAACTCTTGTTCAGGTTTCCCTTCACGATACATCGAACTTATTCGTTAATAAGGAATTCACTAATTTATTTTAAGCTTAAAATCTTGGGTCTCACATTACTACCCTCCAAAAAGAAAGTTTCGACCTCGAAACTTACGGTTCAGTAGAAATTCCAGATACTGTTCCTCGATCTGTTCCTTAAGCTCCCATGTAGCATCGCCTATGTCCTTGTTCCAAATGATTGTCACCAACACAATCTCTATTCCCCTCAACTGTTTTATCCTTGTGTCACCAATGCTAATTGGCGGCGTTTTCGAAAGACAGTTCATCTTTCAGCTCTATGTCGTCCGGCTCGACCACTCGTGTCGGTTCTATGTTGGAAATAATATTGGTTGGCACTCGGTGCAATCGCACAGCCTTATCCACTTGCTCATTTGCTTTCGTTCGTTCGATATTCTGCTTAAAACTCGTACACCTCTGCCATTCCAGAGTGAATGTTCAACTTGTCCTTGTGATCTTCACTCATGTTTCAAAACTTAACTCGATCGCTCTATAACTCATAGACGAACAATTCCCTTGGAATCTACTAGTCCATTAATCATTACCTCTAACTTCGTAACTATCCTTATTCGCACCCTGAAATCAATCTTCTACTTAGTCATCATTCAAATTAAAACTCGACTCGAGTCTTGATACCTTGTGCATCGCTAGACCCAATCCCTTTTAACATCCATTCATCAACAACTTATAAGCTAATCATCATATCAATATCTTATAATCCATCATTGTCATCTCCCTTTTTCGAGGCTTCCCTTACTCGAACCATAAAACCAACCTTCACTTATTCACAACCCACTTTACAATTACCTAAAATCCTTAACACTTCCCCCAAATCCGAACTTATTCCCTAGAAGATCAAATCATAACTGTACCTCGGGAAACTTAACTAGTCATTTTATCATCCGATCCCTCAACATTCTGAGGTTTAACTACAATCGTTAATGCTAACACCACTAAATATCTTATTCGTACATGATTTTCACCTCCCAAGGTCAATCTTAACCCTAAGACCCTCATTCAACTTAGTGAAAATCACTTGCTAACCCCAGCATGCAACATCGGACTTCATAACAAAGTCCCATTCACTCTTAGACTCTAAGAAATTTGTCCACATATAACAACCTCAAGTATTCATCTTAACACTAACTCACTATTTCCGTAACTAGATCGTCCTCCAATCAATCCGATACTTAGTCTCTCGATCAAAACCTGACAAACTTTGAGTCCTAAACACTTAGGGCAAGAATTATAGACTTAAACCTAAACTTTCACCAAGTTTGGACCTCAAATGTCCTTTAATTCTTCAATACTTCTTAAATGAATATCCATTTCTTAAAACTATAACTCCTTCGCAAGCAAACAAATACTTCACGCGAACTTTACCTCCCAACTCAACTAGTCCTCGATCCAATCAAATCAACCTTACCAATCCATCTATCAAGTCCATTGCCAGTTCTGATTCCGAATATCACCTCCTCAACATTAAGTTGATCAGGCCTAATACCTCGAAGGTGAAGATTTAGAAAAACTCACTGGAACAGTCAATGAGTTCCTAACATCCAGTAACCACAAATATCCTGATATCAAGTCCCTAACGATTCCGCTACGGAACCACACACCCTCAACATAACACGTATACTGCCCCTAAGGAATTTCTCTAAGATTCATTCTTCAGCTTCTAGCTTCCTTATAAACGCATCGGTGCGAGACTACTTTCCAGGCTTAGCGTGTCATCCTAAACCTCGTGTAACTTCTATAGTTTAAACACGAGTAACCGTCAAATAAAGTCTTAATAGGTGTATTAACCATAAGGTCAAAGCTTAAACGGTATAAGTAAGTTAGGTGTGTTGCACATTCTACGAGAGTAATGAAGAGCATGTTGTACTAGAATGAGAAAGAATAGTTAGAAGGTTACCATCGTTCTTGCGCTCTCCTCTGGTTAACTCCTCAGCTCCTTCACCATCCATGATATAAACTCTTCCTCTAGCAGCAGGGCGCTTTCCCCTTATGGTGTTGACAAATGGCTCAACCTTGGGTGTCTTGCAGTTGTTGGCCAGATGTCCTGGTAGATCACACTTGAAACACCTCGGCTTCCCCTTCGGGCATTTCGTGGAGTAGTGCCCAATCTCCCCGCATTTAAAACATGTCATCTCACGGCTCCCAGCTTGGCTTCCTGCTCCTCCCGCAGCAGCAATCGTAGGCCTGTACGGTCCTGGGGTAAACCCTTCCCCCGTAGGACGCTGATAAGGCTTCTTCATCTGTAACTTTCCTTTTCCCTTGTTGTCTTGGGAGCTCGACCTCATCGGTCCCCCAATTCCTCTCTATTCATCCTTCTATTCTTCATCAGCTCCACCTCGGTGGCCTTCTCCACCAAAGTTTGAAACCGCATAATTCCCAACGGTCTCACTGAGTCCTCAATGTCAGCTCTCAGTCCCCTCACAAAGCGCTTGCACATATAGGGTTCATCAACCTGATCACGGAAAAATCGGAAGTGTTTGGCCAAAGATTCCAACTTAGCAGCATATTCCGGAATAGTCATGCTCCCTTGGCGAAGAGTCAGAAACTGCGACTCACGCTCGTCACGAGCACTATCAGGAAAATACTTCTCCAGAAAAGCAGCACGAAAAGAATTCCAGTTCACCTCAACATGGTTTGCCTCCATCATCCCTCTGGCGCCCCTCCACCAGTACTCAGCATCGCCCAGCAGTAGATGAGTTGCCAGGCCCACCTTGACCCCTTCACTAGTCTGTAGTACTTCAAAAATCTTCTCAATCTCTTGGATCCAGAGATCCGCCTCGTCCGGGTCGGTCCCACCCGTGAACTTGGGTGGATTCTGTCTTCTGAAATCATTCAATCCCCTGTTCTGGTCCAGGGCTGCTTCTCTCTGAAGCCGGTGTAGCTCACGTGCATCCTCAGCAGCACGCCTATGTGCATTGTCATTCGTTTGTACAGTCATTGCTTGGACCAAAGTGGCCACCATCTCAGCAAGTTGGTTCGCGTTCACCATGTTCTGTATTCGTTTAGCAAACAGTCAGTACCAATCATAAGATAGTATTATGCATAGCTATACAATATGATTAGGTAGCAACTTCAATCAATTAAAGCGAAGATCGCTTGGTAGACAATCAATTTTTTTCTCTTTGCAGAGTCACACAACCTAGCACAGAAGACCTATTCCCCAAAGACTCCCGAAAGACTCGACAAGCTCTGATACCACAATGTAACACCCCGATTTCGGTGGCGTCACTTTAGTAACTCAAAATAAAATAAAGCCGAAAAGCAGGTATTTTTTTTCGTTTTGTTTAAATAAAAAGACTTGTCGAAATAAAGACTCAACCCAATCGCGATTAACAGCGATTAATATACAATACAAGCACAGCCCTCGCTGCAACTAAAAACATCGTCACGAGTGACCTCCAGTGACGGAAAGGTAGTGCCCGTGGGCAATTATGTACAAACTAAAACAAAAGGTCAAGTATTCTGAATACAGTCCTCCAACGAAAGTAAGTCGGCCCAAAACGGCCTCAAAAGACTTCCTACGTCCGACAAACTCCCTGTGATCCTCATGGAAGGGAATCACACGAAAAGCTAATAGTCGGGGACCTGCCCTGCCCCAAAATAAGGAATGACAATCAGAGCTATGACTCTAACAACCAACTCAAAGACTCTAACCACCCATATCCCACACTACTTTCATCGACCCTTCCTCGATCAGGCCTGAAGTCCGGGTCCTCGTCGAAAGCTTCAGTAATAGTCATTACGCTCCTGGTCCTCCTCGAGTGACGAGTCATCACGAATCGGCTGACGGACGCCTGGCAGCAGGCCGACCGCCCAAACACAAACATACAAACAAAGCCAAGGCGCTAGGGTCAACTTACAGAATACAATAGATATACAACCAACATGCGATAAAGGGGGTATATATATGTTGTATATATACATATAAGTTATGCGTTGCCTACCCTAAGGTATATACATGACATGTTATCAAATCTCTTACACAATTCAATCATCAAAACACATAACGATGTTTATCAACATCAAATCATCAAGTCTCAACAATTATAGTTAGAGTGCATGATATGTCATACAATGGTAATCATAATAAGATGCGTGGTGTGCCAATGCAGAATATGCTGACACAAACCCGAATAACGTCACTCTGCTTGGCGACGGGACAAACCAATGGTATTGTCACTTAAAGGCTGGGCACCTCGAGACGGTCGTAACACTGGCCTCGTGTTTAACCATTTCTGCTCGGGCGTCGCTTATCACCTTTGGCTATAGTCAAGACGATCCAACTCTACATGGTTCGACCATTTCTGCTTGCTATGCCGGACATCAACAGGCACGATACAACTCTACATGGATGATCGTTACCTCCTGTTGTGCCAGGTATAGTCAGGACCGATTCAACTCTACACGGCTGATCGTTGCTTCCTGCTATACCGAAGTACTCCACTTGGCACTTCATCGCGTGTATGCATGGGTGCAATATGGTTAGCTAAACAACGATTCGTCCTCACAGGTAAAATTGGTTCATTGACCAAAGGCATCTACAACGAGAAACCTAGGCTATAGTCAAGTCGGTTGTGACCCCACGGGTTTAACCATTCTGCTTGCTACGCCAGACATCAACAGGCACGATACAACTCTACATGGCTGACCGTCACTACCTGTTGTGCCAAGTGTACTCTACTAGGTACCTTACTAACGCCCAGACCCTTGGCTAAAGCCCGTCTTCAAATTCTTCCCCATAAAATGAGTTCCCTTAAAACAATAGTTCTCTTATTAGGTAAAATGTTCCATCGTGAATTAGTCCATTATGTCGTTAATTCCAAAGTTCAGTTTTTCATTTCCAACACCTTTCAAAATAAAGTTCCCAAAGCTAGGATCACCGACCCATTCCCGTTTTCCAACTCACTTTCATTCCTAAGTCTTTTCCGTTGAATCATCGTCATTAATTAAAAACATTATATTCTTAATAAATATATTATGGATTTATTTACATAAAACAGATTATGATTATTTTCAGTCCAAAACTCTATAAGTTCAAAGTTTCCATCAAACCCAAACAACTCCCCGAGAAAACACTAGATCCCCTAGAACAATGAAGGTTCGAACCTTGGTCCGACCTAACAAACGTTCCCAAAACAAACCCGTCATTGTCATGACGAAGGTAAGTGTATTCTACACTCCAAAAGTGGCATCAAAATGCACGAATATAGTCAGCACAATTTAATCATAAACGCAAATACATCAAGCTCTATCGAGCGATGAATCAATATGGCAGTGCTGTAAACATAACCTTGTCATATCCACTAGAAAGCGATAAGACAGAAACCAGTAAATGGCCCAAGCCTCTCAGAAAACGGAGACACACGTCTCATATAAGTTCACACGGCCGAAGCCTCCAGAAAACATTTTCCAATTCAAAGCGATAAACAATATCCAAGCAATATTCAATATCAAGCAATACTCAAGTCGAAGTTATCGACGCCTACAATACAAATAGCTAGTAAGTAAGTTGCCCTAACCTCGAGTTGTTCTAGTCTCGCGGTGCAGGTCTCGCTCACAAGCTTGCTCAGTCAATCCCAAGGTTTCCACAATTGAACCTTTGAGCAAACAAAGCAATAATGAATCAACACAAGTCGATACAGTCGAAACAATCCTAACTAATGGTCAACAAAGCTCGAGAAGCTTCAGAGTACAACATTTAGGCACGAATGGAAGGGCTTCCCCCGAATGGATGAGTTTTGACTCGATTCAAGTTTTGTACAAAAACACTTTATTCGCTAAAACGTGCATAACTCGAGCTACAGAACTCGGAATGACACAAAACCAGCGCCAAAATTTCGACAATTGAAAGAGCTACGCAATGGCTCAGGTCATAGAGACTCAAAAATTATTTTTGGACACGGTACCCAAGCAAATAGGTTTCGGCCACTATGGAAAATAGGGTTTTCGAACTTTTTCTTCGATCTAAATCAATTCCTAGGTATTCTTAGGCGATATCTAGGCCAGGGAAACTCTCAGAAAAATTATCGGGTCGAAAACAGTCGCAGGGGTATTTTGGTCAATATTTTTAGCTCGGAAACTCAAAATCAGAATTTCGAAAAACAAATTAGATGGGGTCGATCCTAACGACATTTATAACAACTAATCCTACTAAAGCTAAGCTCAGTCGAGAGTTTTTGATCCAAAAAGCGGAACCTCAGCATAAAAATGGGTTTTTGAGCAGAATTGAAACTCGGCGGCAATTCGGCGAGATTCAACAGAAAACAACCGAATATTCATGCTCTAGAGCACGTAGGCAATAAGTTTAGACACTGAAATCAAGTTATTTGGACAGTTTTACAAAAAGCTCCAAACTTTGAGCTCAGAAAAACATAGAAAAAGTCGACAGATCTGACGATCAGAAGTGAGGGATAATAACTATACCTCGATGTCTTCGATTAGCAACGAACGGAACGACGATCGGTCAAGAATTGGAAAAAAAAACACTTTTCCTCCTTTCCTCCAAGAGCTCTCGGCCGTGTGTGTGTGTTTTGGGATTTTTTGTTTTTTTTTTTCATTTTTCATACTATATATAGGAAATGGAAAATGCGGAAAAATGAAAATTTCGCAATTCCGATTTTTCCTACTGATTCCAACGTATTTTAGACACGATATTCTTCCCGCTGAAACTTCTAATTCTTCAAAGAAATATCAGTATGATTTTTGGTTTTCGAGGCTTGTTTTTAATGCTTACCGGCATTAAAAATGCACTTTATGCACTTTATGATATTGACTTCGGATGCAGAAACTTCCTTCTGAAGAAAGATTTGGAACGTCGATTAGAGTGGGCTAGCGCGGATGAAATCTTTATTTGAAGCTCCGAATAGAAAAAGTCTTCATCGTCCGTCGATTTTAGGGTTTTTGAACTATCAGGGATTCCGTTTCGGCAAACTTCCGAGAATTGGAATTTGACGTTCGTACATTCCAGGGATTCGCATCGAAATACTTGTTTATAGACGAATAAGAGAAATTCTAACATTTCTCTGAAGATTTTTGGAATTAGTTTCCATCGCGTCCTAAAGTGTAAATTAGCTATTTACTAGTGTCTTTGACCTAGGCTTAGGCGAATATTAATCGTGCTATAACTCTTATCGGTTTTGATACAATCCTTGAACTTTTCCTGAACCTTCTCCTTCATAAATTTATTTCATCCAATAAACTCTTGTTCAGGTTTCCCTTCACGATACATCGAACTTATTCGTTAATAAGGAATTCACTAATTTATTTTAAGCTTAAAATCTTGGGTCTCACAAGCTTCAACATTGGGGTATTCACCTGATCCTTGTCGACCTCACTCTAATCTTGATGCTTAGATTCACCAAATTGTAGGTCCCAACTAACAATAATTCTCATAGTGAGAGGATTGAAGGTTATGTGTGCACCAATAGAGTGATAATTGAGAGTATAAGTTTTTCCCCTCTATCATCTAGCTTCTTCCTCTTAATTTATGGGAATGTCTAAAATAAATGGATCCGAAAAATTCCAAGTGGATGGCATTAGGCCTTGTTCCAGACCAAGCCTTTTATGGAGTAACACCATATAATCTCTTAGTGGAACATCCTTTAAGTAGGAAGGCAGTTGTAGATATTTCCTCTCCCCATAACTTACTTGGTAGATTCTTCTTTGATAGAAAGAGATAAGAGCTAGCTTAACTCTTCTTGAGCCTCAATAATAGAGAACTCATTTCACTAGAATCTCTCTCTCACACATACACGAAAGTAATTCAGAAAGAAGAGATAGAGTTGTAGAGGAAAAACTTATTATTTGATTATACAATATATATCTTACAACTCAAGGACTACAATATTTATAATGTATCACAAAACAACAATGTTCGCTAACCAAACTATATCCTAACTACTAACACAACTTATTACAATTTCCAACAAAACACACAAGTGAAAACATGGCAAAGTTTATGTTTATATAAATGTTCCACTTTGTTTAACTCAAATGATCTTACTTCCTCCTATTTATGGGTTTTCAATGTGCAAACCAAATTTTATTTCCGGAGATAAGTTGAATAGATTTTAAGATGTTTCTTAAACACACTAATCATCACTCTAATGAGCTACTTTTTTAGATTTCTAATTAAAAATGAATAGAAATAAGAAGTCATTATACTTTTGAGTTAAATATACTTATCAAACCTTAACCGACTTCTACTTCAAGTGATACATGATTGATTCCCTTTAAGAAATGTCTCCCGTTCAAGTCTCCTGGATGGAAAAGAACTTCACTAGGACAACTAGCTCCAACATGATGTGAACGTTTATGGATCGAGTAGAACATTCACGCGTTAAGGATACCTGCGCTAAATAAAAAAATATACTTATCAGAAGAGTGTAATATCCATGTAAAAATAAAATATTTAATCATATATTGGATTGTAGTAATTTCGAAAATGTATAATTTTGCTTCCTGTAAATTCATTGCATCAAACAAGTCCTTACCTATGAAATTGAACAATTTTTGTCGTATAGTATGTCATCCAATTGCTAGTTGGACATTCTAATGAGGCAAATATAAATGATGGCATGAGAAATCAAAAGTAAAATACTTATAAGAAAAACTTCATGTGATAACATTATGCACATCTCCTTACTTCAGTCAGGTCCTCATACAGTCTCATTCTCTTGCAGTAGGTTGCAAGTACTAAAACACAAATATCAGCCTTAACAAAATGGTAGTTGTGGACAACGATACAAAGATGGAACAATTTCATGGAGTCGTGCAAATCAGGTATTACAACCACAGGAAGATGGTGTTGCGACACAACAGACCAAATATAATAGCATTATTATTGAAATGATGTTCTTATCATCAGAGTTCATTTTAATTTCAATAAATTTCTCAAATTACAATGCAAAACCTTCAATTCTTTCAGATCGAACTAAAAAACAAGAAACATAACCTACCTTTAGAATAATTAAGACTCCTTTTGCACTACCCCGAGCTCCACTTTCTTCTTTGTCAATGTTATATGGTCACGACCCAGTACCACCATTTTTCGCTTCATGTTCTTCACAAGTACGGGCACAGAATACCAAATCTCAATTTCATCTTAACTATAGTAACCAACTAGTTTGTAAACCCTTCAATATTTTATGTTTACACCTCATTCTCTATTTGATTAGTGGGCAGATTTTGTGGTTTGTGTGGTTCTCGCTTATTTGGCCGGCGGCAGGGGAATTAAGTGGTATGCCTGCCGACGGCCAAATAAGCGAAAGAATATGAAGAAAGTTAGGGTTGGAGGATTGAAGAAAAATATTGGAGCAGTGGCATATGCAACATTGTGTAATCGTGTGATGTGTTGGTGAGGGTTAATAGAAATATAACTGTGTGATATGTGGGAAAATTGATTGGTGGGAAATTTTTGTGGGTTGCATTTGGTGTACAAAAACATTAATTTTGAGTGTCAACACGATTTAAAATCATTTTTGTAAATGATTTTTTCTAGCATATAACATAATTCATAACTATAGTGTAAAAAAACATTATTTACGAGATTCCCTACATTTAAAATAAGAGATTCGATGCACGGGCAAAAGTAAGAAATTATATGCATTGATGAGAAAATTGAACGGGTCTTAAAAAAATATAATTTTTTTTGTCGGTGGGTATATTTTAGTATGGGATCATCTTTAAAATTTTAATTAATGAATCATTGCTTACATTTTTCATATTTTTATCAGTACATCGAAAAGATAAATTGCACCATCTAGGGATTGATCCTCGAATCTCCCCTACTCACATCATATGTCTCCTAACTCTTACCACTTGAATATCATTTGGGAACTTGCATTTTTTATCGAATTGTCTTCCATCATTGTTTAAAACAAAAATAGTATACAAATGAATTATAGATAAAAGGCTCAAATACTATGTATACTTTTTTTTTCGACGATTCATATATGAATGCCCTACGGGCTTAACCAATAATACTACAAAGCCCAAAATATTCACCATATCCCAACGACTTTCATGCTGAGCTAGGCTAAACACGCTTACAAAGGCAAGATATGAAAGTACACCTAGAAGTCTCTTGAAAACTATATGAATCAAAATGCTGCAAGCATCCATGTGTAGATAAGCTTAGAAAACCCTAATGATGGAGGACATGATTAGAGGCTACGAATAAGGAAGACACTTCCCCAACACCATAAACTCTCAACCAAAAATCCTCCTCATGCACATGCAAATGAGATGTATCTCCTTGATGCTTCAAGCAAGAAACTTGAACAAACTCACTTAAAGATTTGGCTAAAAAGCATTTTTGGCCCCTGATGTTTCAAGTTTGTGCAAATTCTGCCCCTATCTATTTTTGTCGATGTTTCTACCCCTCATGTTTTCAAACAGTGCACCGTCTACCCCTGACGGAGGGGTAGACGATGCACTGTTTGAAAACATGAGGGGTAGACGATGCACTGTTTGAAAACATGAGGGGTAGAAACATCGACAAAAATAGAGTAGGGGCAGAATTTGCACAAACTTGAAACATCAAGGGCCAAAAGTGCATTTTAGCCTAAAGAATTTTGATGTGCACATCGTCATCGAAAAACACAATTTTTGGAAAGTAAGCCATTGATCCCCAATAAAACCTTTCGATTCAATAGTTTTTATTTATTAAATGATTAATTCTAAGAAATTTTATAAATATTTTTATTTCTTTATTTTTAAATATGTTTTTAGTCCTCTAAATTAAAGGTCTTTTGGTTTAAGCCCCTCAAAATATTTTTTTGTTGGTATACACCCCTAAATGCAAAATAATACTGAGGTTTCAGCCCCTGCCGTCACCTTAAGTCGTTTAGAGGGATCTAAACCAAAGAACCGTGATTTTAGAGGGACCTAAGACATGATAAAAATTGAGTTTCAGGTCCCTCTAAAATCATAGTACTTTGGTTTAGATCCCTTTTAACATGTGTATATTTAATGAAAATTTTAATATGTGAGAAAAAAATCAAGTTGGCACACCCCAGCACTGGCGAGCCCATGTCAGGCTGGTTAATGTTTGGGCGGGGCCGAGTCGTGCTAAATTTAAATCGGGTTTGAATTTCGTTAGAAGGACTCATTCCTCAACTAGGGTCATCCCATCAGGCCAAGCTCAATTCAACACTTATATTATTAAGGATAATTGTCAAATTTGTCCCTGAATTTGTAAGCGAGTTTGATTTTAGTCTCTATGAGGAAAAATGACGTGACCACCATTAAATGTCATTTTTTCCTAGAGGGACTAAAATCAAACTCGCTTACAAACTTAGAGGCTAATTTGACCATTAACCTTATTACTAAATGTTTGCATCAATCTCAAATCTAATTTTGAAGTGGGCCAATAAGCCCATGGAGTGGGCTAGAGTACTCCCTTTTTTGTCGTTTCCTAATCAATTTTACTTTTTTTTTTCTTAAATTTTTTAAGCAATAAAGATTCGTGGCCCACGCAACAGTAAAAGATTACTTTCGACAAAATTTAAACCGCCACAAAATTGGAAGTCCCAAGTAGACCATCATAAAATTGGGTGTCCCAAATGGTTCAACACTGTTTCGTGGTCTGTGTATCAAGACTGGTTTTTAAGGGACTGTGGTTTTTTCTTTTTGTGGTTGGGCTAATTTTTTTCTTATAATTTTAGGGATTGTATGTTTTTCTTTTTGTAGTTTTTTTTTTTTGCCTGGAGTCCGTGAGGCGGGGGGCTGAGTGGGGCGGGCGGGATGTGGTTTTGATATTATAATGATGACAAAAAATGATAATTTTATTGCGTAAAATCATAATTTGGTAGCATTTAGTTCAACATAGCTAAACATTGAATTTAATGCAGATCAACTTTGAGTTCAATGAAAATTCAGACACATTTAAACTTGTTTTAATGTTTCACTATACCAATGCTAAACCTGGTTTTTGCTAGCATATTTGGGATTAGAGTAATGATATATACACACCTCATTTTTTAAACACTTCATTTTCACCTCTTTTTATTTCTATCTCTCTCATCTTATCATCTATCACATCTCATATTTTCTCTCTCTTACTTTTTATTTTCTTCCTATCTCTCTCACCATTCCACCTCTCCACCTCAAAAGAGAGGTGTGGATGAAACATTATCGTTGGGATTATTGTCTTTTCTTTTTGGTAAAAGATGGGTTGAGAGAGATATTTGAAAGATATGATATGTAATGTGATAAAAAAGAAGAGAGATAAGAAGAGAAAGTGAGTGAAAATGAAATGTAAGAGAAAATTATTAACATAAAAAAAAATTAAAACCTTTTTCTTTTGGTTGAAGTAATTGTATTTTGAAAAATAGTTGGAAAATGTTTATGTGATCACTAAACTATACATGTATAGTAACAGTCGTATGGTTCAAAGTTCACAATGACCCATATTCCATAATGCAACATATTTGCCTAATTAACAATAAAATATAAAGAACAATGATCATCAACTTTTACAAATTCATCACAAAAAGTCAAACAACAGATCTTTATTAACATTGTACCCCAACACAAATCAGTGTTGACTGGTACCCCTGTTTCAAAACCATCAACCTGAAAGCATAAGGTTGACTTCATGCTGAGACAGAGATTAACTATCCACATATTGACACAGTTGCTAAATAACCATCAAAACTATGCAGCAGCCGCATCTCAAGTAGCACTTTTTGAAGAGTCTGTGATAAAATATAGCACTCAAAACTGTATATAAAACTTTGAAACCTGCTGCAGCAAATGAATGCAGCACTTCAATGCTGAAAAAAGAATTTCTTTTCATTGAGATCCCTCAGTGCCATTTGTGATGTTTAATATCAGGGTAAAGCCCCAAAACATGCTCAGGCATGAAATCATGGCGTGTTAGAATCCCAACAACTGGAGGTCTCTGCAATAAGTAGAGATTGTCAGCATATTTCGCACCAGGTGAAGCAATACAAGTTGTAAAACTTGTCAGATCTTATTTGGAATATTTAAATAAACTGTGGAAAGAGAACTCTAGCACCCATGGCACTAACTACTTAGGCCGGTGGTCCCGGGATCAAGTCTTGGAATGTTGCTTGCAGGGGGCCAGGAAGTCCTTACGTGTATACTACTGGACAAACCTGGGAGCCTGTAAGGGCCCAGTTAAAAGGCAAAAATCGGGTGTTACATTAAAAAGGCGTACACTAAGGAAACTCCCCCCCCCCCCCAAGCGAGTTCGTCACCTTCCAAGACTCAATCTTAGGACTTGCGGGATAAGTACCATGGGCACGCGAGTCTTGTGCCCACGGATCAAGATCCTCTTATGTGGAAATTTCACATGACATTGTCATGTAGATATTTTGCACATATCTCTCTCTTCGTATCTAATAAATAGGTGAAACCCACAAAATACTTATGAAGAAAGAGTTAGATACGATGTTTCACGTGACATTGTCATGTGACATGGGAGGATATTAATCCATCAACCCACACATTCAAGTAAAGGAGTATAAGCCAATCTCTGCAGCACTAGTGGTTTAGGTTATCCCAGGCCCCAGCCATTAGCAAGTTGCAGGTTCAAATCTGGCACAACCTCCGCTCAACTGAAAAAAAGAAAGAAATAAAAGAGTATAACATTTAATGGGAGGGAAAAAATATCATACCCCTTGGCTCTTTGGAACAACACACATGTGCCTGAGTCCTTGTTGGCGGAAAATAATGGCAGCTTTGGCTAGTGACATTGTCTCAACTACAGTGTGTGGGGATGAATTAGTAATTGGATGGAGATCAACATACATATCCAACTCTTCTTCTTCTAAATCTAGATCCTCTAATTTGATTCCCTTCCCTGATCCTGCTTTCCCAAAATCTAATACAGAAACTTTATCTATGATACTCTGATCCGCGAACACCCTGTCTCTTGTAAAGTTCTTTGCCTTCAGCAAAACTAGTAAATGAGACCTCAGTACAAGCCCAAACAATTCTGGTGAATCTGAGAAAGGCGGTTCATCAATGACAGGAAATCCGTTATGCCCTGTAGTGTTCAAAACATGCATTATATTTGCAACCCTTTCAATGCCAGAAAAGGTCATCAATGGACCCGAGACAACATCACGTGCAACAATATTCCTCATGTAAGGTTCTGCATGAGCCTCCAAATAAGGAAGCCCTTTGATCTTCAGAATTTGATCGTAGACGCCCTTGTTGAAGCAATCAGCCACAGTTTTCGAGATTAACAAGGCCAGCATCACAAGGGGAAGTAACAAGAGATCATTAGTGAGCTCAAGTAGTATAACACAAAGTGAGACTGTCATTCTCATGGTGCCACCAAGCAAGGAGGCAGCTCCAAGGAGGGCAAAGAGTCCGGTTTCAAGTTTCGTGATTGGTTCAAAGAGCCTCCCGATAAGACGCCCGTAGGCAGCCCCAGCAAGTATGACGGGAATGAAAAGCCCAGATGGAATAGCAATACCATATGTGATTATCCCAAGAAAGTAAATAGTAGCAAAGAAGATAAACAAACTGGAAATATGAAATTCTTTGGTTATCTTGGGACTGAAAAGATTACGAATCGCATCATCGTTGGTATTTAAGAAGAGGGAAGCAAGATCATTGTAGTGGTCTGGTGGACATTGAAACATTTTGTATTCTCCTGACTCATCAACAGAGGGACAAATCACTCCCTTATCAGTAGGACATGGGGTGCAACTTGCAATCCATGGTAGGAAATAATAACAACATGATGTTAAAATAGCAACAGTGACAGCAAGAGAGATTTTGTAAGCTGCACCTTTTCTGCAACAAGAAAAAAGAAGGTTTATTAGTTACTTTGTTAATACACAAGATTAGAAAGCAGAAAGTGAATTGACTAAGAACTAATTAACTTGAATGTGAGGACATACTCATTGATGATGCTATACATGCGAACGACCTTATCCACGAGGAAATTGTATATGCTTCCAAGAAAACCAGCAATGGTTCCCAAGACTATAACTGCTACTATATCACCACCGCTATATGTTACCTTGGCTGAACTTACATCATACAATATAAGACCACCTTCCCCAAATAGCCCACAATTCCCTGAGGAACAAATCTGAATTGCAGATCTTAAAACAATAGCAACCACTGCTGTAGTGAAAAATGTCCTCCAAAGTAGAGCACTCCTCCACCTACAGATATTCACCATAAAGAAAATATACTATTCAGTTTTCTAAAATGGCCACAATTACAGATAAACATCCAATAAAAAAAATTCAGGTCATATTTTTAGCACCAAAGATATCATCGATGTTGTCATGAATCATAGATTAAAACAAGAACATATGAAACAATGCTTCTTTTTATAAACCTTTCAAGTAAACGGTGTCTATCCTTTATTCATAGCTGAGATAAGTAAAAGTTATAAAGCTTAAAATAGAAAACATTATAAGTAGACATAGTATTCCAATTTTAAGTATAAGTTTAAATTCTGGCTTTCAATTAACATCTTTAATACAGTACTTTAGTAAATAATTTTGCTTCTGCTAACAAGAAAGTTTTCGTGGAATCACCCTCTTGTGCAAATGCAAGGTAAGGCTGCCAACAATAGATCCGCAATGAATCCGGCCCTTCCTAGACACCATCATGGTGGGAGCTGTAAAGCACCGGGTTTCCCTTTTTTAACAAAAAAATTGGAGATTGGAAAGGAATATCTTTTTTTACTAGAATTACAAATTTACAATTTAAAGATACCATGAATTTGAGAGAGAAAGATTGTTTTTAGCAGAAATAGATACCATGAAGCCGCCTCTTCAAGGGCAAAAAGGACACCACCTACTGGAGCACGAAAGGCAGCAGCAACACCCGCAGCTGCACCACACGTAATCATGTCTCGCCGGTCTCGGTCATTTTTGAAATATCTAAGCCAAGTCCAAGTCAAATGATACTTGCGAGATCCACCCTGCCCCAACAAAGAAGCTATACAAGCACCTGTATGAACCATAGGTCCTTCTTTGCCCACCACAAATCCAGCAGAAACTCCAAGAATGGAACCAACAATCTGACAGTTAAAATCATAGGTTGCGTACAGAAATTAAATATGTCCCAATAAGTCTTAAGCCAAAATAGAGAAAAAAAATCTCTGAATTTATTAGGAAGAATCAACATAAGCTAAACCAGGGTTGTTAATGGCGGATATCGTAGTGTAGCGGGAAGCCCAAAAAACGCTATTTTGAGCACTATTGCGGCAAGTAGCGGTGAGCCCCCAGGGCACTACGCTACAGGCTATTGCGCCGCTATAGCGCGCTATTAACAAGCCTGAGCTAAACATTGTGAAGATATTTTATATTGTGGTGTCTAAGTGAAAATACCAGAAAAAATAAGATTAAAAACGAATGAAACAGAGAGAAAGTTGGAGGATTACTTATTGACTAAAGATGACAAAATTTCACCTAACATGGTTTGGCAATGTAAAAAGTGTCCTAAGGTGATCAAATTGAAGACTGCCCAATAAGCTAAGAAAAAGACCAAGGAAAACTTTAAGAGAGACCATAGAAACACCTAGATATAAATGGTCTTTTCAAAAACTTGGTTTTTTACATAACACAATGGCACGTTAGATCTATGTAACTGACTTGACTTTGTAAAACAAGGTGTTTGCTGTTGTTTTATTCTCTGAATGAAATCCTGAACATATCTAAATGTGTGAAATTTCTTATCCACTGTGCATCAAGGAAAATCTCAGAGAGAGTAGATTATATCAGTGAAAGGAAGATTTTTCATTTGAATTTGATTACAATTAGTCATAATTGAATCTGAATTTATACAAGAGTACAAGACCAGAATAGGTTAAGGATTAAACTTCTGAGTATTTAGTCCTAGGCATTGATAACATGTCATGAAACTAATTCACCCAAAATCTACAGCTAGTTCTATTTTTTACAAATCCTTTTACAGAAATTAAAAGATGACAAGGTATAACAAAACAGTATAAGTATAAGGTACACCAAACATACCACAATAAGTAGTATACATACAATGGCATATGCGCAATAATTAATCCTTTAACTTTTCCATGGTAATATCCCTTTATCAAACCCTTTAAGGAAAAAATACAATAAAGAATTTACTCTGAACTCTAAAGTTCATATTCAGTCTTCACTGAAAACATTTTATCTGAAGTAGAATACTGATACTTTGACTAGATTTCAATTGTTTAAGGGTAATTCATCATTTTTATGTGTGCTTATGCAGGAAGTCGAAAGAATGAGAGAGAAGGTGGGCTTGCTTCTATGGTTATAGTAATATTTACCTTTACAAAAAGGGTTCTTGGAGCTAGAATGGTGTGAGCGTCGATGCCATTGAGATATGCTTTAACCTCCGGAATCCCAGAGCCTGCTGCTGCTGGAGCAATGAAAGCACAGAGTGCTGAAGCAGCTGCTGCTAAAACTATATTGAGACCAGCATATGCTAGAAAAGCGTCAAGGTATCTGTAACAGAACTACTAGTGTATGAGAATATGCGATCAATAATGGGAACAGAAAAGATAAATATAATTCTTTTGTGACACGAGATAAAAACTAATTACTAGGGGTTGTTTGTGAGTGGGTTTAGGAATTAGGATGTGCTCATGAAAATTGCTAAAACTAAGAACAGAACACAAAAGACTAAATGCTATACATATAAATATAATTACATATATAGATATAGCATATGCCTATTCCATTTCCAACACCAAGAAAGACTATTGAAAAGTTCTACATTCAGACATAACTCATAATAGGACATTATGATGAAACTTATCCATATAGGCTATAGCCAACCCACCTTGTGGGAAAAGTCTTGGTAGTTGTTGTTGGTGTACAAAACGTATTTACAATATATAGACCGATATCAATAATCTCACTTGCCTAAATAGATCGTTATCTTAGGAAACAAACATGAAATAAATCTGTCTAAACAAATATGTCCTAACAAAAGAAACTACAATAATTACATGCTTATTCTTTTTATATTTACAAACACATTTTGAAGTACAGACTAAATGTCATGATTTGTTAAGCATATGCATCTGGTTAGAACTAAAAGCAAGCTCACCTTTGTTTAGACATGAGATTGGTTGTCAAAACCAGCTTAAAACCAGCTATGTTCTCAACCGACACGTTATTAAACCACCCAACCAGTCCGGTTCCTAGTCCAATAAGGAGAGCTAATGCCCACTTAAGAACCACATACTGGAATATCTGAACCTTCTTCCTGGATCTCCAGTCCTGGTTAAATATGTCATTATCAAAAACCCTGAAATTACAGAATAAGTATACTTACATCACCACTCTTTACGTCAGTAATCGGCATCCTAAAACATAGGAAACAAATTCAAAGTTCTTGCTATTCATAAATTTGATTAGCTGAACAAATTATATTGCTTCAAATACTCTGAAAACTTGGGAAGGAATAGAAACATGGAGAAACAGAATTGAATTTGAAAAACGATCATAAAAATAAGTGGCAAAGTTACAACTAGCTACAGGTGAAGGCACTAATCAATTAAGATACTCATTTGTCCAGCATTTAAAAGGAAACACAATCACATCTAGCAAGTAGAAATAATGAGCATTTGCACAAGTATTCCTAAAAATGGACATTGTTTGTCGTTTATGTTGAGGTCCCATATTGACTAAAGACATGGTCACAATAGTCCTTATAAAGCTTGGACTATCCTCACCTTACGAGTTAACTTTTGGGTTGAGTTACGACCAACATGAATTCTAACATGGTATTAAGCCTACCCTGTATCCGTTAATGAACCACCTGCAGATGTGCTGTCCTGCAAACTTCACTCTCCAGATATCTTTAATTAGAGGTACGGCTAAAATACTTGCTGAAAACTTGGAATTTGACATAGCAGTTGTATAACTCAACCTAGCAGGACTTTTCCTTTTCTTTTTGGTTTATAATTTTAGACCACTAATTCAAATGATCTGTCCCACATAAACTGGCATGCTACAAGGCTTTCTTCCTTCTCTAATATTCCTCATCCTTTTTTGTTTCCAGGAAAAAGAAAAAACAAGTATTTCCTTCTAAAATTCTGCTGTTTTCTGAATACAAATTACATAACTTATGAGATCAGTTTACCTGACATTTACAAACAAAATCTCTTACAGACAGATCAAACAATGGAAGTAAATGATGTAATGACATAAATGCATAATTGCAATCAATAAAAGTTACTACAAGGAAACATATCAGAGAAGATCTATGATTAACTGGAAGGAAGTGGAAGAGTTGAAGAGTGGGGGACACTCAACATAAACTTGTCTGATGATGCTCCTTAATATTAAAGACAAACACACTGTCTACCAAGTTATAAACATAATTATTTAAAACTAACAACTAAGGTCCAAAAGGAATTGCTGGTTGCTTACTCATAGTCAAGGCTTTCAATAGGGTAGAGGTTGGATCCAACAATAGCAATCTGGGAGGTAGTGTTAGTCCTCTTTGCAAGAAGTGGCTCTGCATATGCCCTGTTCCTTTCAGATAACTCTGACCAGTACCTTCCAATTTCCTCATCATTCCCATCCAATCGACCACCATTTTCTACATCGCGCACATCATCAGCAGCATGGTTCTCATTTTCTTCTTTATCCATCTCCTTAACAACTTCACCACCAGATTGTGTCATAGGAACCTATTTACATCAAACATATTTTTCGTAAGTCAGAACCAGCAAACACAACCACATCCTAACTATGTGATCAAAGCACCATAGCACATTCACTATCAAAAAGTGAACTCATTAGCTTTATTCTACAGAAACAGCTGGCAAATCATGTCAGACACCACAATTTTCAAAAATCATACAACTAAGTGCATGTTTGGATACACGGTAAATTTCCACACTGAAAAGAGATTGATTCTGCGAGAAGCTACTCCTAGTAGTAGCAGAATTGATTATGTAAGATCTGATCATGAATCCAAACATGCTATAAGAAAACTATCTCTGCACCAAAGTTTTCAACTGACATACTTCAAACCTATGCTATTCTGCAAATTGTTTGATCAGCATACAAATTGGAAATGAACCCAGTAGTATGATAAAACAAGAAAAGATGAGATAGTATGATAAAATATCGCATGAAATCAGTTTTTGTAGCAAACTTATGAAGGGTATTAGAAGAAGCAACATTGACAAGTATAAATGTTGTTTATAAATGCAAGAAAGTGGGCCATCCAGATCAAAACCATTGTGAATCCAATCCAAACTCAGAACATGAAAGATTGAAACTTTGATCAAAAGGAATCATGGGGTATGTACCAACAGGCTAGTAAAATATGACAATCAAAAGGGAAAAAAGACAAAAAAAATCAAATAGAAAAAACAAGTTGAGCTAGAAAGATACACTATTCCAATTTGCAGCTTTTGAACTGGAACTGAGAGAGTCACTGAATTGAAAGGTTGCAGTAACCAATTATATGCAGGTTCATGGAACTATGCTAAGATACAACAATTATTGTTTCTCTCTCTGTGTTGATTGAATCGGGTAATTGTAACGTGAAGGGGAAATGAGTGATATTTGACTTATTTGAGGGAAAAAAATTGACAGATTATTTTAGAAAAGGAATAATTGGAATTGTTTTTAACCACAATTTTGTCATAAAATGAAAATGAAAATGATGGAGCACGGAAATGTAGTTTGAGATAGGAGTAGATTTTTAATTTCATATGCGGGTTATACGGATCTTATCCTTATTTTGAATATATTCCCGGTCATCATCTATATTATTAACATGTTCTAGGTCGCCCCCGTTGGATAGGAGCTGAGGGACATATGAGTTGGATAGAGGAAGGTCAAATGATCGATTCCTGACGGATCCAATTTATTTGTTTGATGTAAAAACAAAATGTTCTAAGTCAAAAGAGCCGTTTTCCTACTAATTAAGTGTAGAAGACAAAAAAAAAAAAGAGTACTAATTTGAAAATGGTAGTGATCCCCCACTACTCACTCTTTTATGTTTTGGTTAAACAAGATGAATTTATTTGAGAGATCAATAGCGCTTCACTCTTGAGAAAGAGTGTTGGGAGATTTTTCGATGAGGGTTGTCACTAACTAACTGAAATTTTACTGACTCCTTAAGTCTTTCATATAAGAAAGAGTAAAATCACTTATCTGGAACCATTCCGTTAATTGTTGCATGTTTTTTCTCTCCTCTTTACCTTTCTTTTTCAGTTCTTCTTTAATGGAGAAGAAGAAAACGATAATAATGTTGATTAAAGAGACTAACCTTATGTTTTCTTTTATAATATCAATTTTGTGATATTTTTCTTATTTCTTTAAGCAATTTATCTCAATCACTTAGGGCCCGTTCGGGGTGTTTGTGAGTTTTCACTTTTTGGTTTCCAAATGCAATTTTGAAAACAAAATGTGTTCGCCAAAAACGGAGCTGAAGTGAGTTTTTATTGATTTTCAAAACCATTTTAGCCTATTTTTCAAAACCACAAAATATGATTTTGTAATTATGGTTTTTAGTTTTAATAACATGTAACTTCATCACCATAACCCCCACCGCAATCACCACCACCGTTGCCACCATCATCACCACTGCCACCATCTCCGCCACCACTTGCATCCTCCACCCATGTCACCACCGCCACTACCGCCGCCTCCACCGCCACCATCTCCACATGCATCCTCCTCCCGTGCCATTGCCTCCACCACCGCCTCCACCACCCTTCACATTGTCACGTGCGCCACCACCACTACTATCGCTGCCACTACCACCACCACCCTCCAACACCACCACTTCTACCTCCACCACATCGCCGACTCCACTGCAACCACCACCACAATCGCCACCGCCACAACCACCATGTCGCTACCACCACTATCATCATCAAGAACACCAAGTAACACCCCCTCCACCATTACACCTTCATTGTCACTACAATCACCTCCACCATCACCACCATCGCATTCGACGTTGGTACTACCACCTGCACTACTATTTCCATTGGCATCACCACCCCCAACACGACCATTGCCCCCACCTCCACCACTATTGTCGGTTACGCCACCACCACCCTCCACCACCATAACTGTCATTGTCACTGTCATTAGGTAACATCAAAACTCTACCACCGTTGCTATCCGACACCTCTATTATCGTGTCACCACTATCACCCATTGTCGTGAATTCACAAAGTTGATATTTGTTGTGACTATTGTGGATTTACAAAGTTAACACCTAGTATTTTAAACTCAAAACTGCAAAAATAAAATAGTATTTATAAAACTGAAGACTAGTTTTAGTTTTTAAAAATTTCAAAACATAAAACCAAAAACTACCTCGAATGGGCCTTATCTATTTGTTTCTTATCTTTAATAATCATCCACATTTAAAAGAAAAAGAGAGAGAGAAAATTTAAACTCAAACTAACTTTATCTCTTTTATAATTTTATTACTAACCACCACCGTCCCATGAAGCATATTTTAATAAAAGAGTGTCACGTTTATTCGTTTAACATAAACCAAGTTGTGCCCAACACGACAAGTACTCCAAGTACTCTCATCTCATGGATATCTCATGGATATATAGTTGCTTTTGCTGAATTTGCATGTGACACATGGAACTGTGAGGTGTTGAGAAAGGGACCTTTTTCTAATCTCAGGTAGATTATTTCATACTAGTGTATTTTACCCGCGCGTTGCACGGGAAATATGTCTATTGTATTTAATACATTAATTAATACTTTGATTATTAAAAATATATTAAACAACGAATGAAATAGAAAAGTCAGAATTGATGAGTAAAGTGGAGATAAAGACTTCTCTTCTAAGCCCGATTGAGACCAAGAGGAACTCGTTTCACATTCTTCGTAAATATGAAGACGATAACACAAATCATAGATATAAGGAATTATCAACATATTAATCTTAAAAAAAATTAATGTTATAGTAGCACAAATCAGAATTGTGTAAGATATATCATAAAGTATAACATTATTGTGTTTATTCCAACTAAGTAGGGATGACAATGGGTAGGTACTATAGTACCATCTCCATACCCGCGTTTTTAAAAATTACATGTACTCGTCTTCATACTCACGTGGGTAGCAACTCGAAGCTCCCCACCTTTAGACAATTCAATGTCATTACAGGAAGCTATCCATCTTTGCCAAAATCTAAATCTATGGATGACAATGGGTCTCAAAATTATAGGGTTCCCGCAAAAAATACTCACTATGGGTATGGTAAAAAACCGCTAAATGGGTATGAGGTTGAGTATAGATAATTACCCGCAAAAAATAGTGGGTATGGGTGCGGGTATAGACACTATAGTATCCAACCGGCCCATATCCGCGCACATATGTTATCATTATTTTTATTATTATTATTATTATTATTATTATTATTATAATTATTATTTGGGAATAATTTAAAAAATTAACTTAAGCTATAGCTTTCAAACTCACTCTTTTTTAAAAAAAGTTTGGGATATATTAATTAATACTCTAAAAATAAATAATAAATAAATTAAGATAAAATCAAGAAATAAACCACCTAAATCCTAATCAAATCTAAAATTTAAAAATGTATTTTTTTACTCTAAAAATAAATCAAAAATAAATTAAGATAAAATCAAGAAATATACAATATAAATCCTAATCAAATTTAAAATTTTAAAATGTATTTTTTTTATGAGAATTAATCTGAGAATGACACGTGTTATTTTTTTTTCCAATTAGTGAATATTCTGCACCCTAGACGATTTTCTTTTCCTCAATCCTTTTGCTTTTGATTAAGAAGAGAAAAGCAGGAATCCTTGAAGCATATGACATCTTACAATTAGTTGAAGAACATAATCAATTCATGAAGAAGATTGAAACAGAAACCCAAAATGAAGTCTTGAAGAATAAAATACCCTCCTTCACCAATTTGAAAGGACTGTGGAGAAAGAATTGTATTTAGTGTATTTGTGAATCTTGGGGTGGAACCCTTGTAAAACAAAAAATCAAAGGCACATTTCAGTCAAGAGAAACAAAAAATGGTGTATTGCCCCATATGTGCGCACCCCAACAAATTATCTATATATGTTAGAAAAAAAACAAAATAATTCTCCCACCCAAAATAATTGTGGTTACTTCACCAATAAACTTATACTAACAATCAATTTAAATTGAACTTAAGGAAATATATATAGCAAAGTAAGATAAGTCACCCAATTGGCATACTAAAACATGAGTATATGCAAAACTAATGAGTTTGAGGAAAACATGAACCAACCTTAAGAATGGGCTAAACATACTCATGAAGATTAAATGTGAGCTCTTCATATGCTTTCATCAATTTGACTGACATGTGCATCATTAAAAAAAAATAGTAAGTTGTGCATCATTCACATACATTACAAATAGTATGCTTATACACACAGCTCAAACATGAAGAATAAAAACGGGCAAAATATGAGAAATGAATATAAATTCAGGCTATCCTAAGTTTCGTAAATTTCTATAAATTATACCAAAATCTGGTTTAGAATAGTTTCACACGCTTGGATTTCTACAAACTATACTAAAATCTGGTTTAAAAAAATACAAAAGCGGAAGAAGAGCAATAGAAAAAACATTACATCAGAATCAAAACATTACGTCTTCAACAATGATTCGTCAAAGGGTCTATGCAAAAATTTGCAAACTTTTGGATCAAAACACACAAAATATGTGAAATTTAAGAATCCAGGATTGAACTACGAACAAAGGATAAACTGAAATGACACACACCATCAATCACAACATGATAAACTCTTCTTCACGTAACATCATCTTACGGCATACCTCTGTCCTGATCGCGACATGTGGCAGAGGTAGAAATAGCAGCTATCAAATCTCTGCGTGTCCATGATAGCTTTGTGGACCCTCAGCACCAAATCAACTCCCTTTTCTTAGAATTAGTATTAAATAAATAATAAGATAAATTAAGATAAAATCAAGAAATAAACAACCTAAATCCTAATCAAATCTAAACTTTAAAAATGTACTAAATAAAGATAGATAAAAACTACCAAAATCTAGCAAATCACAATAGAAAACTCATAAAATCCTGAATTAAATAAAAATATGAAAATTCAATAAAAATACCATAAAAATTCATTTATACTATAAAAGTAACTAAAAAATAAAATAAAATATTTCATGAAATTAAAATTAAAAATAAACAATAAATAAGGATAGATAAAAACTATCAAAATCTAGCAAATCACAAGAAAAACTCATAAAATCCTGCATTAATTAAAAATCCGAAAATTCAATAAAAATTAATTATTATACTCTATAAATAAATTTAAAATAAAATAAAATATTTCCTGGAAGTAAAATTAAATAAATAATAAGATAAAATTAAGAAATAAACAACCTAAATCCTAATCAAATCTAAAATTTAAAAAGGTACTAAATAAAGATAGATAAAAACTACCAAGTCTAGCAAATCACAATAAAAACTCATAAAATCCTGAATTAATTAAAAATCTGAAAATTTAAGAAAAATTAATTAATATACTCTAAAAGTAAATCTAAAATAAAAAAATTATTTCCTGGATTTAAAATAAAATAAATAGTAAGATAAATTAAAATAAAATTAAGAAATAAACAATCTAAATCTCAATCAAATGTAATATTAAAAAAGGTATAAAATAAAGATACATAAAAACTAACAAAATCTAGCAAGTCACAATAAAAACTCATAAATCCCGAATTAATAAAAAATTCGAAAATTCAATAAAAATTAATCAATATATTCTAAAAATAAATTTAAAATAAATTAAAAGACCAAATCTTATCTTTTAAAATAATATCAATCAATTATTTTAGAATATATAAAATTAAAATATATATCAATTGAAAATTATATCTTCTAAAATAGTATCAATTAATTAGGTTAGAATATATAAAATTAAAATATATATCAATTGAAAATTATATCCTCTAACAAATTGACACGTGAAATAATTTTTATGAGAATTAATCTGGTGCTGACACGTCACTAAGAATTAATCTGGTGCTGACACGTCACTATGGAAGTTCTTCTTTTCTAATATATATTGATTGATATTGATTGATATTGATATTGATTTGGTCCATGATCTAGGATTTCTAGGTAATAGGTATTAGAGGAAATATCATGTGTGTGAGAAAAACTAATCTAAATATAAAGTAATTCACAGAAGTTAAAATAAATAAATAATTAATTTATTAATATTTCATTTAATAGTTATTAATAAAATTAAAATAGTTAATAAAAATTATTGTGATTTTTTTAAAAATAACTATTGTATTAATTTGATATTTAATAAAAGTTGGACTGGGCGAGACCCCAAGGTGGGCCCAGGAGACCCGACCTTGGGCGTGGGACGCGCATGACCTTGGGCCTCCCTTCCCGAGGCCCAACTGGCCCATTTGAATAAGAAAAAGACGCCAAAGCCCAACTTCACTTCTATAAATAGGGGAAATACCAATTGTAGGGGACTTTTAGCTCATTTGAATTATAATAGCATTGAAATTCAGTTACACTTTCTCTCTCTAAGTGGTTAGAGCTTCTCTCTCTAAGCATTCTCATCACCTTCCTCACACTTTGGGTACTACCTTCCCTCTTTATGTTCTAACACGGAACATTTGGCGCCGTCTGTGGGGACCGGTAGATTTCTATTCCCGGACTACGTGGATCGTGATTCAGAAGAGTGGAGCTTGTTCTTCTAAGCAATTGTTCTCGAGTTTTTTGGAGATTGTGATCCAGAGGAAGATTCTTTGATTTTCCATACAGTTTCTTCCGTTTCCGAGTTTTTCCTGAGAAATTCTCCAATTCCGATGGAAACACGTCGCAGACGACGTGATGACGATCTAGAGCATCGACATGTTTCGCCGACGCGCCGCGTCAGAGGCAGGCCACGACGTGCGCAGGTTCAACGTGAGGAGACGGATCAGGTGACTCCTCCTGCTCCGCCTCCACCTCCTCCTTCTCCAACACCTCCGTCCTCGCCAGAGCAGCAGAGGTCACCAACGACGTCAGGAGAAGAGACTCAGGCACCTCAGGCACCGATCTCCAGCCAAGATTGGAGGCGTCTGATTAGTAGTATTGACGATATACGACAACGAAACGAGTATATCCAAGAGCAGCTAAAGTATTACCGCATTGAGCAGCAAGATGAGGGAGAGCGCGAGGCAGAGGCTGTGGCAGCGGCAGTGAGAGAAGTTGCCATTCCAAACAATATGAAGAATATAGTGCTGGAAACCTACAGTGGAAAGGCTGATCCCAAGGAGCACTTGCTGTATTTCAACACGAAGATGGTGATCAGCGCCACTTCTGATGCGGTCAAGTGTAGGATGTTTCCAGCCACATTCAAAGGCACGACAACGGCATGGTTCACGACTCTACCACGAGGATCCATCACGAACTTTCGTGACTTCTCGTCCAAATTCCTTGTCCAGTTCTCGGCGATCAAAACTAAGCAGGTGACGATTGAAGATTTGTACAACGTGCGTCAATCCGAGGGCGAGACTTTGAAGTAGTACGTGAAGCGGTTCAGCGCTGCGTCAGTAAAGATAGAGGAATCCGAGCCAAATGCCTGCGCCCGCGCCTTTAAAAACGGATTGCAGCCAGGAAAGCTAAATAGTAAATTGAGTCGAAAGCCAGCCAAGTCAATGGCGGAGGTGCGAGCCCGGGCGAACACGTACATACTTGACGAGGAGGATGACACTTTTAAGCGGAGGCGCGCGAAGGTAGAGAAGGATGGTGAACAGAGGGACGTGTCACCAGAAACAAGCCGAGAAAGGAGAAAGCAGAGGGAAGCAGAAGACGGGACAGGAAGGTTCAGACTGGGGAAAAGGCACCGAGGGAATCTTTGTATCCAAAAAAGGAAAATTTTGAGCGACGCCGGCCCTGGCATCAGGCTGACCCTCGTCGCCGAGAGGAGGCAGGAAAAAGCTTGAACGCCCACCTGATAGAGCTACTACGTGAAGTTAAGGCGACGCATGCAGTTGAGGAGGGCAAAAGAAGGAATGACCCGCCGCGGGCAACGACGGACAAGACCAAGTGGTGTGAGTACCATCGTTCAGTAGGACATGACACATGGGATTGCTTTACTCTGAAGAATGAAATCGAGAGGCTCATCCGAGCAGGCCGGTCGCAGCTGAATGAACGTGGCGACCGCTGGAATGGAGAGCGACAGCAGGGGAACAGGTACAGGGGGTCTCGCCAACAATACGAACGCCGGCGAGAGGATCGTCGCCAAACGCCGACTACTGACAAAAAGGAGACGCTGGCTGCACGAAAGAAGGGAGCAGAGGAAACCTTTAATACAGATCTTGAACCGCTGATTGACATGATAAATACAATTGCAGGTGGTTTCGGCGGGGGTGGTGCAACGACCTCAGCAAGGAGAAGACACGCTAGGGCGGTGACGTCGGTGCAACAATACGAGACTCCATTCGGTTTCCAGCATCCCAACATAGTAATTTCAACGGCAGACTTTGAGGGGGTTAAGACGCACAAGGATGATCCTATGGTCGTCATGATCAGGATCAACAGTTTCAACGTCCGCCGAGTTCTTCTGGACCAAGGCAGCTCTGCTGATATCATCTACGGAGACGCATTCGATCAGCTGGGATTAACGGATAAAGATTTAATGCCTTATACAGGGACTCTGGTGGGGTTTTCGGGCGAGCAAGTTTGGGTGCGAGGATACACAGATTTGGACACAATCTTTGGGATTGATGAGAATGCCAAGCTCCTTCGTGTGAGATACCTCGTGATACAGGTCGTAGCTTCATACAACGTCATTATAGGAAGGAACACACTTAACCGTCTTTGTGCGGTAATCTCCACGGCTCACCTGGCGGTTAAGTATCCGCTAATGTGCGGAAGAGTGGGAAAGATTGCAGTCGACCAAAGGCGAGTCAGAGAATGTTACAATAACTGCCTCAGCATGTACGGCAAAAAAGAAGCTGGCGAGGGACATCGGTGTCATGAAATAGAGATTCAAGAGGGAAATCAGAACAAGAGGGGTAAGCAGGAGCGCAGGGTAGGAGAGATTGCCGGGGAAAAGGTAAAGAGACAACGGAAGAATCAAAGGCAAGCAAAAGAGGTTGAGGAAACAGAAAGAAATGGACCGTTCACAGACATTAGGGCAGAGGAGCGCTGGGCAGGGATAGTTGATGATCTAGAAAGGTACAAATTCAGTAGAGGAGTGTTGGCAATTGTGCCCAAGCTCACGTCTGAACAGGAACGACGTTTGGAAAAGTTGGTAGAGGAAAATTTTGACCTCTTCAGCTGAAGCCCTAAAGATATGGAATTTTGGGAACGTCCGCAGTTTAGGACACCAGCTTTGATAAGCAAGGGACCGAGCGTGCAGGGGGAAAGAAGGGCGGTGAGCCCAGGGGAGGACTTAAGAATTCTCCAACGCCAGGAGGGCGGGAAGAAAAGAACAGAGTTGTTTGGACAGGATTGGGATAAGCTAGAGGCAGGGCGAGGAGGCCCGACCTACCGCATCAAGGATAAAGGTAAGGCCAGGGCAAGGCAGCGGAAATCGGCGAGAGGAGAGGTCTTTAGAGGCAAGAAAGGTAAGAGGAGCGTGCAAGAGAGCGAATTGACAACCCGCTGGCAAGAACGCCAAATTCGCGGCGGCGTGGAGTTGGTGGCAAGCACGTCAGGAACAAAGGATGAGGTTCTGGGCACGATACTTTGACAAGGATGTTCGTTGACAAGGGCGAGAGTGCAGCGGAAGGGTCGGATCAAAGCCAGTAGGATCAAAAATAAAGATGCACTCTTTTTCTCCGACACGGGAGTTTTTTAATGAGGCATCCCTCGATGTACAAAAAATCTTTTACAAATGAAATACAAAAAGGAAATTCACCAGCAATACTCCTAATTCAAAAGAAACAGTTGCCCGGTGGGAAAAATTCCCCGAAGGTGGCAATCCCAACACGACCTTGATGTCTGGGGATTGCTCAGGTAAAGTCCGGCGCGAACCGGTGCTATCCAAATAGCAACTCAACTAACACGTCACGTTTGCTCGGTGGGAAAAATTCCCTGATGGTGGCAATCCCAACACGACCTTGATGTCTGGGGATTGCTCCGGGAAAGTCCGGCGCGAAACGCTGACCTCTCGTTGGCGATGTGTGCGGGAAAGCGACTCATCCCCAAAATGGGGTGGGTCCCTTATCCCCTTAGTCTCCCCGAAATCTAGGAATACGAGGTCTCCCCGAAATATGGGCGAGAAAATAAACTAGGCATAAGTCTGGGTAAACCCATATGGCCATTGGGCCCCCAGCATTGTAAGCCCTTGGCGGGATGAAACCGCCAAGGCCACACCTGCTCTTACGAAAAATATTGGTGTGAATGAAAGCCTCAAAATGAGCAAAAGTCATAGTTTCTTCGGCACACCTTCAAATTGTTACACGAACGCAAGGCGAAAATTCCTAAAAAATAGCCTAAATGGCGACGAGCGAACGAAAAATTGCCTAAATGGCGACGGGCGAACGAAAAGTTGCCTAAATGGCGGCGGAAAGACGCAAGACGGAGTCAAAATAAAGAAAAATAATAACAACACTAATTCATTACAAAGATGATATTTACAAAAGATGACAAAACATAGCTATCTTTACATTGACAATTTTTCCCTCTCAATTTCAGCAGCAGCGAAATGCTCGGCAGTGAAGCCCGGAGGAACGTCAGGGCCAACAAGCCCATGCGGGGTAATCTTCTTGAAAGCTCCCATTCCATCAAGGTTAATCCCCTGATAGAGATGTTGAACTTGAGCCTTGGCAAGAAAGAAGCCGCGGCCACGTTCTTCCACGACCTCAGCAGCAACGTCAGCTACCAACCTAGCTTGAGAGGTCTTGGTCTTGGAGTCCATATCTACGAGGGCCTGGTTTTCTGCCTCAAGTTGCGACCTCACGTCAGCCAGGGCCTCATTCGTCGCTCCCAACTCGCTCTGAAGGAAAGCGATCTCTTTGCCTTGAACGATGCAAGTGGCCTTGCCGGCATTGATTGACTCCGTTTTTTCCTTCACTTCTTGCTGAAGTTCATACCAATCCAACTCCAATCCATCCGTCCTTTCCTTACAAGCAGCCATGTCCTCGTCGTAGTAGTTCATCTCAACGCCTACGTTGGTCAGTTTCCTCGTTTGAGCTGCCACTTGGGTCAGCAACTTGTCCTATTCCTTGTGAGCCCCCTGCGTGGCCACGCGGTAACTGTCAGCCTCTTGTTGAAGTTTCTCCACTTCTGCGGAGGAATCTGAGTCTTGGGATAGTTGGGCAAAGAGGCACCCCGCTCGTAAGAGGTGGTTGAGCGCTTTCTGCGCTACGATGTCAATGTCAGGAATCTCGGCTGCTCTCATATTGCCAAGAAAGGCGTTAGACAACATAAAGTCGATGAGGGAAGGTTGTTGGCTTGCTGAAGGCCCCGTTTGGTCGCCGGAAGTAGCATGGTTAGTTTCAGCACCGGGGGAGCAAAAGACTGGCGACCCTTGGGAGTTTGCACCTTCGTCCTGAGGGCTCGCCGGTCGAGCGAGAGATGCTCCAGCTGGGTCCGCCTCGATTGGATCAGGAGAAGGAGTTGTTTGGGGAGAATTTTCTAAAGGTTGTTGACCAACGGAAACCCCCTCCGGACAAGGTGAGGACTCAGCACCGCCCAAGTGCTTCGACGTCTCTTCGCCCGCCAGGTGTGGAGCGGACGCTTCGTCAGCTGGAGGTTTCTCACCTTTCTTTTTCTTCTTTTTCAACTTTCGGGGCGAGGAAGTCTCGACCCCGGATTTTCCCTCTGAACCAGGGTTAACTTTTTTGGATTTATGGGACCTCTTCGAGGGAAAAGGCGGAGCGGCATCACCATGGGATCTGGGAGCCAGGTCGTCAGTAGGCTGCAATGGGGCGACACCCGGTGTAGCCTCATCAGTCCCAGCTGCGCCGGGAACGGGTCAGCTGAGGAAGATCCTTTGACCTTCTTCGACGGAAGAGCGGCAGTCTCGGCGTCAGAATCGGCGGCTACGCGTTTCCTCTTGCTCACCTGGGTATTGAAAACAGGAGGAAACTCGAGTGGATCGACAGTTAAGGCGCGCTGTAGTGCGGCCGCAGTAAAGTCAATTCCTTCCAGGAGGGTGTGGAGTGTGTTTTCGCGAGCGGCTTCGAGCAACTGGGAGCATTCCAGGATGGGGAACCTCGCGAAGAAGCCGAGGATGGCTTTGTCTTCATTATTCAATGATGTGTCGGGTGGCGGAAGAACGTCGCAGGGATCCTCGGTCCAGTAAAGAGGAAATGAAGCAGTCCCATCCCGGCGTTTGAAAGCTTCAGGATAGGAGGGGTGCACAATTACGCGAAAATATCGGCGCTCGGGCCCCATCATGATATTACTCTTATAAGGTTGGAAACGCTGTCGACCCGTTCGGAACTTCAGGGATACCCACCCGGGAGTCTCAGCTTTCAAGGATCTTGGCTCCACGCCATAGAAGTAAAAGAAATGGGAGGTTTTGGCTTCAAGGTTGATGACATCACACAGGATCTCGTAGCATCGGGCGAAGGCCCAGGCGTTCAAATGAAGTTGGCTTGGGGCTACGTTGATTTCTCTCAAAACCTGGCAAAGAAAGGGGGAGAAAGGTAGTTTGATCCCCAGGTCAAGAAAGAAGTACTCATAAACGTAGAAGAAGTGGGGCCCTTTCGCGCCTTGCTCGAGTGTGCGGCACTTCTAGGGGCGACAGCTGCTCAAGCCCCGGCTGGTGATAAGGACATCTTCGAGAGATTTTTCATGGCATAACCCTCTGACTTGGCGGGCCAGCTCGGCGATGGATTTTTCGGTGGACAACTCGGAGGGTTGGCAGATGGCTTTCAGAACAGGTTCTCTGGTAGCGGACGAAGGGAGGGTAGAAAGAATTTTGTGCCAGAAGGCATTCTTTTCATTTTCATGAAGGGGATGCCTCCCGGCAGGAGGAGGAATGGCCGGGGCGCGGGATGTTTGAGCGGGGCTTTGGAGTCGTGAGGATTTTTTGGTGCGGCGTTGAGGAGTCATCTTTTGCAGAAAGGAACTGAGACGAAAGAGTAGAAGATGCTGAGGTAATAGCTTGGTTAACTTTGCAAGGCTGTGGAGGGTTTCAAAAGTGGCAAGTGAGAGAAAGAAGTTGAATATAAAGGTTAGGATAAGAAACGGTTGGGAAATCGTGCATCATCATGACAAAGGTGGAATGATTACCTCAGGAGACGTGGCACAGATTTTGGGGAAACGGGGCTGCCGCATTAAATGAAAGTTGCAACGGTTGCTGCCAATTGGTTAAAATTCAAATTGTCAAAGTTATGATGTGACTGGAAGGGACATGTCAAAGGTAGCGGTTGAGATTTTGTGGATTCACTGACCCTGGCGTCACTTCAAGGCTCGACGCGTGGGATGGACACAACACGCGACAGAGTGTCAAGATTCAAGGCACGTGCATAACTATGCTGAGGCGGGCGGACTAGAAGCCTCCGCCACAAGCCTGCTTGTGGACTGGGGTCGCCCAGAAGAAGAGGGCGTAGTTGAAGGCCCAAAGTGTCGATTGCAAAAGGCTTTATTTATCAGGCCATGTTGGCCATCGTTTTTTACTTCTAGATTTTAAGTTTTTAAGTTTTAGTCGGCATCCTTAGGGCTCTCGCCTTGTTTCTTGCTTAAAGACACACTTAGCTCTCATGCTTCGAGCTCGGTGTCTTGTGGACTTGTGGACTGGGCGAGACCCCAGGGTCCCTCGCACAGGAGACCCGACCTTGGGCGTAGGACGCGTCATGACCTTGGGCCTCCCTTCCCGAGGCCCAACTGGCCCATTTGAATAGGAAAAAGACGCCAAAGCCCAACTCCACTTCTATAAATAGGGGGAAATACCAATTGTAGTGGACTCTTAGCTCATTTGAGTTATAGTAGCATTGAAATTCAGTTACATTTTCTCTCTCTAAGTGGTTAGAGCTTCTCTCTCTAAGCATTCTCATCACCTTCCTCACACTTTGGGTACTACCTTCCCTCTCTATGTTCTAGCACAGAACAAAAGTCAATTGTGATTTTTCTACCATTTCAAAAAAATATATAGTGACAAAGTTTTTCTTAATGATTTGGTTAATTTTTATATTACAAAATAAAAAAAAAGAATGCATATCTTTCGTTCAAAATGATATCAAATATGTCATAAAAAAATGATATCAAATAGTTTTAAAGGATTGATTTGGAAATTAACTCAAATTTTTTATATTTTATGTTTTCGTATATATATGTGAAAGATTAAAATTGTTTTGGTATATTGATTCAAAGCATAAAAAATTAGAAAAAAATGTAATTAGAATGTAACTAGGATTAGAAAAAAAAACTTATATAGGTGATGTACGTATTTAAAAAAGAAAAACGAGAGAGGAAATATAGAAATATCTTATGTATATATGTCGACAAAGTACTATTATTCCATTCGTGCATGACGCGAGATCAATACTAGGATGAAGTAATTCACAGAAGTTAAAATAGATAAAATTAATCCTCTTTATAGTTCATTAGTTCATATTTACTTCTATGTGATTCTATGCCATTAATACTAAAATTTCTAAAATCACCTAGAATTAAGGGAAAATCCTTTTATTAATGTAAGAGAGAGCTTAAAAGATTATTTCAAGGGTCATGCCATAAGGTGGAATCAAATTGAGTATACAAGTAATGTGACTAAATTGAATGCCCGTTTGAAGAAATTTGTTTGACGAGTTACATTGAAGAAGGTCAATCATCAAACACAAAACACGCTCTTATAAAAATGTTTTGAAGAGAGTTTTGAAAGCATGTTCAAGCTTCAAGTCAATTCAAAGTCTCACCCATAGAGTACAAAGGTAAATGTTTAAGGAATACCAATCCAAGTTTAAAGATGAACTCATGATGGCAAAGTTCAAGTTTTCAAGATCAATCCAAGACAACAACCTTCAGGGTTATTCGATGTCACAACAAGTTTGAAGCATTCAGATCCATGTTCAAAAGCACTAGCCTACGTTCTGGAGCATTTAATGGACTCGATAGTAAGACAACAACCTTATTTGAAGCCACAACAACAAAATTTGAAGCATTCAGACCTCAGTTGCATGCACCACTTAAGTCATGAAATAGAGATGGAAACTTCTCAGTAGCAAGATAAGTGTCCCACATGGCATTCCAATTAGTTGTTTCAAATATATTTGGGTTAAGAGTAGCCGTGTGAGTCGGCTGAGAAACCAACGTAATGATTCTTTAATGAAACGATTACTCAAGGGAGAGACTCTGTTCTTCAGTGCACATTTCTAAGACACTTCAAAGAGCTCTTAGTGATTGCTATTGAGAGGTCAAGCACGAAGTAGATCTATGTAATTAAGGGAACAATTAAAAATGGATAAACAAAAAACTTAAAAGGCTGAAAGTAAAGGTTGAAAATAAAGTAAAGTGCTGAAAAACAAAGGCAGGAAAGTAAATGACAAAGGCAAATACGAGAAATTTGTAGATTATTGTATTTATTGTTTGAGTTGTCTTTTTTTACAAATGATTCTCCCCTATTTAGAGGGAGTAATTTGACTAGCTACAATAGTTGATAGACAACCAACCACTAACCCAGATGATGCTTCATGCCATGATGCCAATCATCATAATTGTGGGGTGTTAGTGCTATCTATCATAGTCAGCTTGGAAGATTATTCAAAATTGGTATTCCTTATAATGGTTGGTTCAATAGTGAATAAATCACTCTTTCTATTATTAAGGAACTAAACTCGTTGCTATTATGCACGTGAAAAAATTCTAGAAGCTTTGAAATATCTTTTTCTTTCTGCCCAAGACTCTGAGTTTATCCACAAGTCATGTCCAAGTGCATGATTATTCTTATTTAGCTCTTGGTTGTTATCCAGCGACTAGTTCCTATACGACGACTAGCTTGTTTTTTCAACTGCCCAAATAGTCATTGTAGATTTTTGGTGACAACATTAGTAAATTAAAGCAACTAATTATTTAGTGAGATAAATTAAATTATATTCAATAACAAAATAGATGTAAAAATATAACATTAAATAATAATATATTACTACTATTTCTTAATTATTGAATCCGATTTGGAGGTTGCCACTTATTTGCAAAATATATGTAATAATATATTACTACTATTTCTTATTGAATCCGATCTGAGTTTATCCACTAGTGTTTGCCTTGTGAAGGAAATTAATAGACTCGCGTTGGACTGTCTGAACATTCATTGGAAGCATGTATATAGGGAGGCCAATTCAACATAAATGGTTTGTCCTCTCTTGATAGAGATTATGATGTTCTCCCTTCCTTTGGATTTAGGGATGGCAATGGGTCTAGGACTCATAGGGTACCCGCAAAAAATATCCACTATGGATAGGGTAAAAACCCGCTAGATGGGTATGGATAATTACCCGTAAAAAGTAGCGGGTATGGGTGTGGGTATGGGTATTATAGTACCCAACCCGCCCCATACCCGCACACGCATATTATTATTATTATTATTATTATTATTATTATTATTATTATTATTATTATTATTTAATATATAACAAATTAACTTAAGGAATCGCTTTCAAACTTACTCTTTCACTAATTTACTCCCACTTATTTTTAAAATTTGTAAGTTATTAACCTACAACTTTAGGGCTATATTATAAATCTAAATTATAAATTTAAAATTATATCTTTTTCGTTTATTCCTTCTAAAAGATATGCTTAGTTTAATGATTTTATTTGTTAAGTATTTGAATAATCTTTTGTATTTTTATTAGTGTTTTTTATTTAAAATTGTAGTTGTATTTTTGTTTACTATTAACAAAAATAGTGAAAAATATATTTTGGTTAGCTAAATTGTGGGTAATGGGCACGGGTATGGGCAAATAGGTACCCAGAGAGTACGGTGACGGGCATTCAAGTTGCTACCCACGCGGGTATGGGAGCGGGTACGGGTAATTTTTTAAAACGCGGGTATGAAAATGGGTAGTATAGTACCTTACCCAGACCCTACCCATTGTCATCCCAATTTGGATTGGTCCTTTCATGTTTGATAGTTATAGTTGTAATACTCTATTTGTGAGGTTAATTTTTTTTGTATTTGGGCTTTTAGTCAAAATGAAAAAATATTACTATCGCCTCCCATCATTTTGTCATATACATCCTGCAAAGTAGGGATTTGTCCACAACTGCCATTAGCTCATATGTCTTCATTCAAGGTTGAAGGATCAAATAATAAATAGATGAATTAGTACTCAAATAAATATCAAAGCATGATGAGGATTTTTTTCCCCAACACTCTCCTATAATTCCTCATCGTGCTTTAAATGGATGTTCGACAAATCGTAGTTGGTTTAAACTTGTTTTCTCATATTAACCGGAGCTTTACTAAACTACCACTTTGCTAGTTACAACTTACAAGTTACAATCCTCATTTTAGATCAAGACAACTTGGCATCTTGCATATATATCAAGTTATACACATTTTTAAATTTTTAAAAAATAATGCATATGTTAAATTATGGACTGAATGTATTAGAGCAAGAAATGGGCAAGATATTGGATGCAATAATTTTCTTTGATAATTAAAGCTCAACACGTAAAGCTTTGACCAGTTGTTCCTTGTAGTTGAAGCAACACCCTGGCAATTGTGAACGTGCAGATGACCTTAATTTGTCTAATTTCACATCAGGTTGACCATTTATTGATTCCCTTTTAGTTAGTTTTGACATTTGAGATTTTTTCCCTTTTTCATTTCTCATGTTTCTTGATTTATCATTCTTTTAATCTTGTACCAAAAAATAAATCATTATTTTAGTCCATTAAGATTAAGGTTCTGTTTGCATGGTTTTTTTTTTAATTTTCCTTTTCATAAAAAACATAAAATAAAGTTGAAAATATATTTGATTGATATTTCAAAAATGTTTTTAAAATATTTTCTAAATTATGATAAAAAAAATGTTTTCATGGTTTGAAAGCAGTGGGATGAAAAACGGCGGTGGTGAAGGTTGAAGTTGGTGGATGCTAGTGGTGGTGGTTAGTGGTAGCGACAAAGGTAGTGGCGGCGGTAGGGACAAGGACGACGATAGTAAAAATTGAAACAAAGAGTCTAAACAAACATATTTTATACATTTTTAAAAATTTCAGAATGAATACTATTTTCAGAAAATGAAGATGAAAAATAAAATGTTTTCTCAAACCAAACCCCACTTATTTTTTATTCCGCAAAGAGTTCGAAAGAAAAATCAGACCTACTTTTTATAAGGTAATTTAGACATGCGTGATGGTATGTTTGGTAGGTAGAAGAAAAGTGAGAAAAAAAAAAAGAGTAGAGAGAAAGAGAAAAAACTAAAAAAATTAGAAAAAAGTGAAATTAGTTAGAGATGAAGTGAAATGAAAAGTAAAATAAAAGAAATTAAAAACGTATGTTTACTCTTTCAAAGAAAAAAAAGTATGTTTACAATTTGACATAAATATCATTAAGTAAAAATTTAATATAATAACTTTTTTCTTTTATAAAAATGTAATTTAAAAAATATAGTTAAAAAACTTAATATCATTATTAATAATTTTTATTTAATATCATTAAAATTAATATTTATTACTATTTGAAATCATTTTATTATTTTATTATTTAAATTTAGAAGTGAGGGTCTCTTTAGATCTATTAATTTTAAGCATCTCCATTACCGATTTTCTCCTCTCTTGATAGAAGAAAACTAATAGGTGGGCAACACACAATTTCATTCTCTATCAATTTTCTTGCATTCCAAACTAAAAAAAATAATCGTTGGAAGGTGTGTTTTTTTTCTTTGACGATCCTTTCTACTTATTTTTGTCTTTTTCAAACTAAGGGTAAATGTTGACTCTTGTAAAAATGTTTATCACGGATATCATGTGATGGATGGATTATTGCAAATAAGTACCCTCGGTTCCTTATTCACTATCTCCACTTACTAGTGTTCTTTACCCGTGCGTTGCACGGAGATTAAATTTATTGTAAAGATGAATCAGTAGAAATATGTTTTGACTTAGTAGAACAGATATGAAACTGAACATATGTTACAAACATGTAGATGAATGAACCACATTAAATATATTAATTTGATGAGGTTGTAAAGACCTCACAATGTCAACACTTGAATAGTTATAAGAACCAAGTTTTTAAGGAATGCACTACATTGAAATTGAAATAAGATAAACATAACAATGACAACAACATGAACCCTTATTAGAAGTTGTAGTCCATGATTAATGATAAAAACTTCATAACCGATCTTGTTGTCAATCAAGCATATTTGAGCTATAGAACCTACAAAGGAAAAAATTTATATAAGAGTTATATCAGTAACCAATACAAAGATAAACAGTGTATAATTTGAAAATGTTAAACAAACCTAATAGAAACTACAAAGTAACAAATAGGTCAGAGGAAAAGAAATTTAGACCGTATGTAGGGGAAAGAATGATAAATAAATAAATAAGGTAATGTGAATATATCAATATTAGGTTTCCTAATCTACGAAATTTATGTTGTTCCAACTTATTTTGATTATAGAATAAAACTCTTCACAATTACTATTTAGATTTTATTTGAATATTAATCATATTTTTACCATTAAAACGTGGAATTCCTCCAAAAAATAGGATTGGAAAAAAATGAAGTTTCATAAGTTTTTGTAAAGAAAATTAAAGGTAACACTGAATACTTGTTGATCAATAGTAGAGCATATCTTGCATAATTTATCTTTGAATAATTAAAAAAAAGTAAATTTATGTATGGTTGATTGATTTAATTCCACAATAGATGCAACCACCTGATTACTTAAAATTAGTTTTTTTTTTTAAACTGATTGAATAATTCTTCTCTGATATTCATTTAAAAAGTTCTTTTTTTCATAAATACGAATCAGGTTTTAAAATTTTAGTCAAATCTTAATTAATTGTTTAGATTTTATTCGAATATATTTTTCCTCATATAACAAAAAAACGTGGGTTCCTTCACAAAAATAGGATTATAAAAACTTGACTTTTCCTAATTTATTGTAAAGAAAATTAAAGGTAACATTGTATACATGTTGATCCCAATTAGAGCAAATCTTGCATAATTTATCTTTAAATTAAATAAAGAAAAAAACAAAAGATTAATTATGGTTGATTGATTTAATCTATTTGAATTTGAATATTGATTTTTTTTTAACGAAGCAAATTTGAATATTTATTTCAGATATATAACTTCTATAATTGGAGCGAAAAACGATTTGAACAACATAAAAAAAAATATCTGTATAACAATTTTTTTTGAAATAATAATACTAATGAATTAATGCAATATACGTATAAGAAAAAGGAATATTAAAAATCGTATAACGAAAGCCAAAATCCGTTTTTAGCATTAAAGGATAGTTTTAAAAAAATATACGAAAAAGAATGATATTTTGAATGATTATTCCATAAGTAATTTGTGATGAGTGGAAATTTTTTATTCAACATTAATGAACGGTTTAAAAAATCATTAAACAATAATTAATAAGTTATTTCAAGATTATTTGAATGCTTGACAATGATTGAACATAAAACTAAAATCAAGGAGAAATTAATCTGGCCATAAATTAGTTAAAATGAATTAGAACTTGACACTTGTCAGCTAAAGAGGAGGATGACTGAGAGTGAACTTGGGAGTGCCAACTCATCTAAGTGGGTCTCACAGAGTTCTTCTTTTCTATAGTATATAGATATAGATATAGATAAGAAAAAACATTATCCAATAATTGAGGAAAGGTAAAATAAATTATAAAGAGTAAAATAGAAAAATTCAATAATATTTTTATAAAAATTAACCAAATTAATTGCACTCCTTAATATCTGTGCTTCTTCTATTTCTAGACAGTTAATTAAGAACGGATGGTAATTTAAATAATAAACATATGGCATATTATACATAATGTTAACAATAAAATTAATTTGTGTATAAAAGTTTGATGGGAAAATGAGTCTATCCTCAACAGAAGTTGAAGGTGATGGGTGTTGTCTAAGTGCAATAGCTAATAGGTCATGCACCGGTGCAAGAGGTGTTTATAGCCACAAGAATGGAATATGCTATTTAGATACCATATTGGTAACTGGTTGGATCAGTAATATTGTATTTATATTTTAATCTTAATTTAATTTTGTATTGACTCAAATGCCCTTTCATCTTCCCACTCCTCTGCGCCTCCTTTCCCACTCTGGCTCCTCTTCCCAGATTTGTGAACCATCATCCCAACAACAATCAAAATAAACCAAATATTGCAATCACCTCGTTTGCGAATTGGGCAAAAGCTTCAAACTTGATCTTGACGCTTTACACGGGGTGAAGGTTCGAGGGGGAGATTGGAGCGGTGGTTCTTGGTTGGTTTGCTGGGTTTGATTGTAGCTCTGGGTTGGGTCGAAGGTGGTGAAAGGCTTGATCTTTCGAAACCGGGTGTTTGTTCTTCATCTTCACCCAAGAAGCTCTGCCTCGAAATCTCGATCTACAATGGTGTTTCAGGGAGGGAAAGGTTGTGTGGATCCATGAACTGCTTTCATCATTGAAACCCTTTGCTAATTTGCATGTCTGTTTTTATTTGTATCTTTGGTGATGAATTGTTGTTGTGGACTGAGAACCCGCTTCTTTGGAATCAACCTTACCAAAGAATCTGACTTTGCTTACTTCCTCCTTGTGTGTTTTGTCCTAGATTTTCTTTCCACTCTTTAATCTCATGATGCCAAAAGGCTATAATCAATCAATAAAGGTAGGCAAAAACGGACAAGGATCTGTTTTAATAATTTGTTTTTTTCTAAAAGTGTTTTTGTAATTTGAGACATGGTGTTTTGGTGTGTGCTACCCACAGATCAATTCAGATACTACCAGTAGAACACACCATGGATGGCATTCAGGTCCGTTTTTAATTCCTAAAAATTTAGTTTAAGTGCCTAGTTTGTAATACTGTGTGGAAAAAAGCATTCAGATTCTACAGTAGCACACACCATGTATGGTATGATTTGAGAGAGGGAGGGATCTAGAAGAATAAACAGAGATCAAAATGAGAACGAGAGAGAGAGAGAGAGAGAGAGAGAGAGAGGCACATAGTTGTGGTTGGTCGGAGACTGGAGATGGAGGTGGGTGAGGGAGAGTGGGGAGGGGGGAAGAGGGATGTGCGGTGGAGGACAAAGGTGGAAGAGGGGAAGAATAGAAGGATAATTTTGTAATATGACTTTTTTATTTTTTTTTCTCAGCAGGTTACTTTACCTGTTATAATAGGTAAAAATTGCTCTTGTATGGTGCAAGACCTAGTGTGCACTTGCACCCTAACAGCCACCGAAGTTGAATACTCCACTATTATGAAACTATGGATTGATACAACATGCGGGAACGCAAGAGACAAATCTATGGTGCAAGTGATATGTCAGCCCATTACAAATTCAGTGTCACTTCCCTAACACAGGAGCCAACAAGAGCTTTGCATTCACGCGTTCAAGTCTCAATATCCATAGATGCCCCCTTATAGTATGAAGCCCTTAAAGTGGAGCTTACGGTGTTGATGATGAAACAAGATGAGGGTGTTTTTTGTTTCAGTTGCCATTGAAGTTATTCTCCTTGTTCCACTACAGGTGGGAGGAGGATAACTCAAGTGGTAAGAGCTAGGGACATAAGGGTAGAGTCAGATGAAGGGTGAAGGATCCAGGGTTTGAACCCTGAGGATGACTAATTTACTAACATTGTTAACAACTAACATTTTCCTATAAAAAAACGAGTGGGAGGAGGAGGAATAAGAGGAGGAGAATAATGATGAGTAGGCGTAGGAAAAAAAATTCCAACGACCTAGATTATTGGTACTTTCATGTTCAATTATGTCAGTAACTTAGCGACAATTTGGATCATCGAAAAATTAGCCATGGCTATGACCATGAGTAAGCTATCGACGACGTAACGCATCGGTAAGTTACCCACGATTAGGGGTGGAAATAAGCCAGGCGGCCCAACATGGGTTTGTGGCTTGGCTCGTCAGAGGCTTGCCTAGGCTTGGCTCGTTTACTAAAAAAGATGAGCTTAGGCTTTTTAAAAAGCTTAATTAACTAAAAAGGCCAAGTCCAAGCTATCATAAAAGCCTATTTGGCTTGATAGGCCGGCTTGTTTATCTATTATTTTTATTAATATTATAAATAAATAAAATATAATAATATACTATATTGTTTTTTTTAACTGATATTTACTTTACTTTGTATAAAACATAAAACCCTAAGTCCCTAACCTAGATTAGAAGCCTTTCAGAATTTTAGCAAAGCATAGGAGGCATAACAACAACAGGCAAGCACGCGTGCTGCGGGCGCAACCAGCCACCACTGTGGCGCCCAAAGTCTGTGTGTTCTCCACAACCATGAGTCACGACCACCACCGTTTTAGATAAATAAGCTTTTAAGTAGGCTTGTAGGTCAAGCCAGACTTTATAATCAGCCAAGTCAGGCCTTAAAATTTGGCTTATTGACAGGCCACAAGCCAGGCTTGGGCCATAAAAACACAATGCAGGCTAGGCTTGGGCCACACAAAATTTGGCTTGACCTGGCTTATTTCCACCCCTACCACAATCATTCTAGAACTGATGTATGTTAGACAAATATCAAAGCATCAATCAAATAGAAACAACCAATATGTTGTTGTTCTAAAAGTAAAGGACATTGCTATTGATACTTGAAATGAACAACCAAATAAATCACGACTTTTGTTCAAGATAAGTGCCAAATTTACAAAGTTTACAATATTTTTTTGACACTTATTTTACCTATGTGCTTTAAATATCCTTCAATTAACCCTAGTTTTGTTAGTTTAGGGAATATCTTGAATTATATTAGTTTCTCTGATAATTTTGGTTCTAATCTACCATTTTACTTAGGAATTGAGCTTCAACGCAGGGCAAAAAGATTCAAGCCATAGGATGATAGCGAAGCATAAAAATGGCTCTTAAGTGTTATGATTAATGATCAATGCATGATTTATGCACATCATTGGTGATATGATTAACATGATTAGATTTCTCTTTTGCATTGTTTTGATGACTTAGGTGAATTTTGATTTGTCATACTTATTTGAATTTATACTTGAAAAATGCTTAACTCTTGAATTTTAGCTTCTATGACCCTCTGCACTAGAACAAGTCAAATCTGAAGCCATGGTGGTCGGAATGGGACAAATAATATATCATTGGTAAGCTAAAAGAAAGCTCTACAACTTCCATGTTGATCAAAATTTCAAAATCTGTCTCTAGCTTGGTCAAAGTCTTCTTTTAAACATATTGTCGCTGGAACTTGTGCGAATCTGAATTGTTTGGACTAAAACGATCATGTCTTGAGCTACATAACTCAGAATTTGACTCAATTGAAATCTAGGCGAAGCTAACTTAAAGAGATACAATGTTTACTTAGAGTCCAAGTGAAGATTTGGTGATTAAGTGGGTATCGTATTGGGTCGAAGTAAGCAAAGTTGGTGCGCATTGTTGGGTTGTCAAAATTGAGTACAGTCAAAAGCCACTTACTCCCATTGGGCTTGGACTCGTGAGACACAGAAGAAGGGAAAAGAAAGTCTAATTTGCTGCTGAATTTTATAATAAATACTAGTAAAGTATCTTAGGTCAAGTACCTTTGGCTTTTGCACTTAATCTTTTACAATCATTATTTATTAGTCTCGGTTGTTTACTCTTTTACTTTTTGAGTTTTCAACTAAATTCATGGGTTTCTAAACTTCTTAGCAAATCTTAGGGTTTTTAATTGGGGTTATGTTCCAAATAATATTTCAAATTTTTATTAAAGTTGATTAACATTCTTTCACCCATTACTTCGAATATCCTTTTGGTTCATGCCAGTCGAATTCAAAACATATTCTTTAACCGATGAAACAATTGCAAATTATATTTTTTGAAGAACGTAAATCTTTAACACTGATTAGTTTTTAGCTTTGGACATACTGAACATGAAAAAAAAAAGACAAAACTTACACACAATTCCTTAAACCTAGTTTTAGTGACACATGTTAAAAAATGAAAAATTGAGGATTCATTGGACAACAACATAAACAAATACCAATAATGTTATACCTAAGTTTTATATAATTTTTCATTTTGCAAGGACTAAATTAAAAATGAGATATATATTAAAGAGAAAAAACAAAACTTAATCAAGTCTTAAATATATCTATAAAATAAAATGAAATCCGTGCAGCCCACGGTATATCTCTATTAGAAAAGAGAACCCTAATCCGAGTCTTCTATCCGGCAAACCCTCTCCTCCGACGCCGCCTCCTCCTCCTCCATCACCAGGTATTCTCCTCTTCATGCTTCTCTCTCTTCGGTTCATCTTTGAATCCAATACCCCAAATTAGGTTACGGGTTATTTCGGAATTTGGGGCTTCTCTGATTTTAATGTAAATTTCTCACCTTTTTCATGTTACAGTTGTTCCCATGATTTTTTTGTGTAACTTAGTGTGTTGTTGAGCTGAAGTTATAGATATGAAGCTAGTGGTGAAGAAAAAGGAAAACTTTTCTGAGCTGAAATTAACCTAATGCATGTTTTGAGGAATAGTTCAGAAAGCTCTCTGAGAGTAAAAAAAAAAAAGCTTTTTTGTTTAGCCCAAAATGAGCAAATTCACTATTAGGACCTTTTTGTGTTTAGGGTTCTTATAAACAACTTTGCTAATGCTGGGAGTTGCTGGGGTGTTATTGGGTTTGGATGTTTCAATGAAGATGATTGCTAAAAGATGCAAGGGGAATATTGCTTTCATGTTTTAATTCGAGAAAGCCGAACCTTTTTTAAAGAACAAGTTCATGGTGGAGATATCCTTCCTTTTTTCCATTTTCTTTTTTCATTCCATTTTGTTGAAAATTAGTTCAACTTACTTAATATTTGAGTATGTAACCCAAGGCTGCCCATGAGAGATTTGGTTTGAAATGCTGACCGCTATACCGAATGACTGAGTACATGAGGGTTGTGAGTGATTAGAGCTTAGGTTTATATCGTTAGCATTGCTTACCATATGAAACTTGGTTGGTTATTTATTTTATTTTTCCTGATATGAATTCTAACTCTGTAGATCTTCAATTTGATTACTTCAGTCAAAGAATTCTGTCCATTCTCAATCATGGCAACTAGTAAGTGTGACATATATGTTTTCTCTATTGTTGAATCTGTATATTTTTATAGGAGTTTGTTTCTGTCCGTAATTAGTATTACTTTATGATCTTCTTTGGTGTGAATGATTTTTACTTTTTAATTGATACATTGAGTTAATTTGTGTTTTCCGCAGGACTTCAGTTTGAGAACAATTGTGAAATTGGAGTGTTCTCTAAACTCACCAATGCCTATTGCTTGGTTGCTATTGGAGGTTCTGAAAACTTCTACAGGTTCTCATTCTTTTTTGACTTATAATTTACTCCAATAGGGAATTAAGTTGTACAAGTTACTAGTATTTGATTTCAAATAGTTTGAAATTGTTATGATGGTCCTCGAAATTAATATATTAATATGTTGCATGCTGTAGTGTATTCGAAACTGAGTTGGCAGATGTTATCCCTGTGGTCAAGACATCTATTGGGGGCACTCGTATCATTGGTCGTCTTTGTGCCGGTAAGGTTTTCTTACCCTCAGATAGTCTTTTTTCTCTAGGAGTATTAGTCTACATTTGGCTGAGATGGCTCCATACTTTTAACAACATTCTTACATTAGTTAACAAAGGAAAAAATGACTACATCTGTATGTTATATTTTTTCACTATCATTTTATTGTACCTAATTAAATTACCTTTTTATTGGTTTGTAGGAAACAAGAATGGGCTTCTCTTGCCCCATACCATCACTGACCAAGGTGCATATTTTATATGTTCATTTTAATTCTTAGTACTTCATGATGCTATTTTAGTATCATGTACTATGTGGCCTGTTAGAATGTCTTTATAACTGCTTGCTCTTTGGAGGTTTCGTGTCCCTATTTTTTGGTTCGATCCTCTTCTTTTCCCTTGAGGAGTGTTTCGCAGTTTTTCCGGATGATATAATCTCTTGCTTTAAAAAAAAACTTCCCTTTTCCCCAAAAAAGGAAAAAATCATTTTTTTGACTTTGTCAATGAATATCAAGCTGTTACATTCAGCATTGGACTGATGATTCTGACTGCTGCAACAAAGATGAGATGCTGAAGTTTGCTCTATTTCTATAAAAAAACACTTGCGATTGTATAATTGTAATTGAAAATAATTAATCAAACATTTCTGTTTAATTACATAATTACAGACAGAGAATATTTGATGGTTGTCTTGTGGCTTATCCAACTAGCTGATTTTCTTAAGATTCTGAAACTTTTTGTTTGCCTGCAAGCATGTCATATCTTTATATGAACTCTAGTCTAGGCATTTCAGCATTTTCTTCATTTTTTGCTGGCTATAAATCTTCACTTGTACAAATTCTCTGATGTCGGTGGGCTTTCTGGAATATGACAGTATTTTATTTTCCTCTTCTATCTTATGTTTCGTCTTTGTTGGTGGCTTGTAATTCCACATCTGTTATGATATTATACTGACTTATATTGGTCTTATTGCCATGGTTGTTACTGAAGAACTTCAACATTTGAGAAACAGTCTGCCTGATCAAGTTGTTGTTCAGCGGATAGACGAAAGATTATCTGCTCTGGGAAATTGTATTGCATGTAATGACCATGTGGCCCTCACTCACACTGATCTTGACAGGGTATTGTCTTACTGTAGATTATATATTTTTTTCTTTCTGTACTAGTTAGTTATTCATGTTAAGGATGGGTTATTGATTTGAAGAGATACTTATATGTCAAGTTAAGCATGGATACCGAGAAGGGAAATATGCAAATTATCACCTTAATTTAGACAATTCAACTAAACTGTAAATAGTTCCTTGAAAAGAAAATGCAGAATTTACTTCGCAAGGTTTCTGGGATGTGTTAAAGCCAATTGAATCTGACCACCCTATGATGTATTTGACCTTTACAAGTCATTCCAAATATACAATTCAAATGTGGTCTTGGGTTCATGGTTATATATACTCAGAACTTCAACTTCTACAGAAAAAAGGAAGAAACTTATTTGAATGGCCATTAAGTTTTTCTTCTCTTTTGTTGGCATTTTTGAATGAAGAATGCTGAGAAAAGCCTGAAGATTAAGCTGGCCAGTTCCTTTTGCTTGTATTTGTTGGTGAAACAAATCCTTCTTAATAATAACTTAGATTGTTATACTAGATAATTTTCTATTGAGGATTTTTATCAAGTCTTGCTTGTCTGCTGAATGTGTTCTCTTACTATGAAACATTGGGAGCTAATTTCTCATATTGGGTCATTAAAATGTAATCCCATTACAGTTTCAAATTTCTCTTCCTTTTTCCATCATGTTATTTCCATTTATCTTTAAAATTTTATATATGAATCCTGGCTTTCTCTAGTATTTACTGGGAAGTTTTGTTCAGGAAACTGAGGAGTTGATTGCCGATGTTCTTGGGGTGGAAGTTTTCAGGCAGACAATTGCTGGCAATATTCTTGTTGGTAGCTACTGTACCATCTCCAATAGAGGTGGCTTGGTGAGTAAACTTTAATTCTTCTTCTTATTATTATTTAGCCCATGGCTTCACTAATATTCAATTTTTATTTCGAAGTTCGCTTATAATTTAATCCATAACAATTTTTACAGGTCCACCCTCATACTTCTGTGGAAGACTTGGATGAACTTTCTACTCTACTCCAGGTTCCTTTGGTGGCCGGGACTGTGAACCGGGGCAGTGAAGTTATAGCTGCTGGAATGACAGTTAATGATTGGACAGCATTTTGTGGTTCAGACACCACAGCAACAGAGCTTTCTGTAATTGAGAGCGTTTTCAAGCTGAGGGAAGCACAGCCTAGTGCCATTGTGGACGAGATGAGGAAATCCCTTATTGATAGCTATGTTTGAGCTTTTGTGGTAACAGTAATCTGTTTTTAAGTTTTGGTGTTAGATTGTCTCATGCACTCATGCAGTGTGAACGTGTGTATATTCCAATCATGGATTGTACTTCTCATTGATTGTGATATCATATGAATCTATGTTTGCCCATAAATCTAAGGGCATGTATGTTTTGGTTTAAATTAATAGAAAACGTGCGCTTTGTTTTGTTTGCTATCTATTGCTATTGTCCATCTGTGTGAAAAATTAAAACTACAGAATTTATCGATCTTTACATGCACCTACCTCAACATCTGAATGATCAAAACTGTCTGCTACAGGGCAGAAAACCATTAACACATGTAGATGTAGGTGTGTCAATTTGGGATGACTTAGCTCATCTTGCAGCGGGTTTTTTTTTGGTTTCTCAAGGTATTTTATAATCAGGTGCTATGAGGCTAATCCTCTTGAGACTCAGAGATTACATTAAATCTTTTTCCAAATGCATTGTTTAGGGATCGAGCCCTGGACTAAATGTTCAAAGAACCTAGCTATTTACTAGCTGTGCTAGACCTTGTAGGTACCGCTTACAACACATTTTGTGTTGGATCAAAATATAAGTGAGCTATTAGATTTTGTTATGCTATTAATTTATCATTCCAACCCTGACCATCTACAACTGAAGTATTCGAAATGTTTTAGTGCATCATTCTTTGTAGATGAGTTTTCTCCTGCATTTATTTACACAGGAAAAATGTCCCTGAGTTCTCATTTAAGATCTCACACAACATATAATCTTAGTATTTTGTGAGGTCAAAAACAGTATTTTTATAAGTATATAAGTTAGGGCTAGGTGTGAACAGTATCCGGATTGTCAACGTCTTTAGAGGCTTGATAATCCTTGTAGTCTTTCTTAAAAATAGTGAAAATCCCAAAGTTGTTGGGATTGGAAGTATCCCTAGTATGGATATGATGAACCAGTATAAAAATATTGTGTGTTTTCCTTTACTCCTCTATTCTGCTTATTCCTTGTTTCACTAACATGATTTTGAATTAAGCTTAAAGTATTTCAAAGATTTGAATCTAAAAAAATTTCAAATCTCCATTTCTTATGTTTTTCTTTCGCGTTTTCATATTAAACCCCTCAATCTCTGATGTTCTCCTTCACCAATCAATCCTTGGTGACATGTCCATTGCAAACCACACAAGTATAGGAAGGTGTAGACAATACTCAATGTTGTATCAACATCAACAACATACACCCTAGCGAATTGACCACGCATCATGTAAGTACTTCAAATCAATTCTTAGGTAGTGTTTGACCGAATATATTTTGCTTAGAAACTACTTTAAACTAAAAAGCTCATAAAAAATGGAAGGAGAATATTCTTGTTGTAATATGCCAATTCACACAGCCTCCAATGCCGTAAAATTATGCGTCCAAGGCCGTCTCACAAACACTAGGATTGTTACAATTGATTATGAAGAGAGAAAGACATGGAAGAAATGGGCGTTTGCCCTCCCAATTGGCAAAAAAAAAAAAAAAATATGGAAGAAAGAGTTTGAGGAGAGATTCTCTATCTCTCCCATTTGGTTCAAATAGTGTATGAAGAGATGGACCAAATAAGTTGGGGACATCTCACTTTATTGAGTCTCTCCAATTTAGTAAAGAAAGAAATGAAGGGAGAATGCTCATTTTTCTTCTTCTTTTACCCCTTATAGAAATAACAATAAATTATTAAAATTTCTAAAAAAATAACATTTGTTATAAATATTAAATGCTGAAAAAATATCGTATACAGAATTACAATATTTTATAATTAGGATAAAAACATATTTTTATACAGGTTATTTTCTCTATATTTTCATACTCTACACAACCAAATAAGAGATCCACGACTCCACACCATTTTTTTCTTTTCTTTCTCTTCACTTTCTATCATACCAAACAACTTACTAAATCTTTTTTATTTCTTACTTCTTTTTATCTACTCATCTTTTCTCTTCTCTCTTTATTCTTTCTCTCTTCACACTTTCTTTCCTTTACCAAACAAAACATTTAGGATAAAGATAATAGATCCTGATAGGGGATTGATTGATTTTTCTTTATGTTCCTCAAGCTCGAACTTCACGGGAAGAATCTATGTCCACCACCATCTATGGATCAAAACATCTCTATACTGAGCTTTAAGAGTAGACTAAGTGGATTGCACACATCTTTCATCAAAAATCTTAAGATATTTGATGTTTGAGTCATTTCAATTATAAACTGCTTAATACTTTCTTTTTTCTTTCAATACATAATTTATTCACATTTGATATCACAACAATCTCTCCCTCAAGTGTGAGTCAATTTCAAGCGAAAGCTTCCAAATAATTGCACTACCGTTGGGAACATCAACAGGGATGTCTGATCTTCATATTGTCATACACACTTTCGATACAAGAAGTTGTCACTATCTTCAAACCAACCATCGACTCTGATACCACTGCTAGGTCACGAGATGCATAAAACTCTTAGGGATCTCCACATTAGACTATAAAAATAAACTACAAGTAGATTGGACACCACACCTTTCAAAAAACCTAAAGATAATGAGTTTATGAATCCTCTCTAATAATTTAATACTTTGTTTCTAATATGAAACTTACTAGATATTCAACACATGGATGATAAAGAAGCGAAAAGAAGAAATAAAATGAAAGGAGACTAGATGAAAATAATTCTATTTTTTTTGAGAATTTTATTAATAATCTAACAGTTATTCTTTTCCATACTTCACTTTATTAATTGGTTTATACTAAATGGCAAACGCTATGCTGCCTCTCAAAAAAAGTGGAACACCATTACATTGGGTGTTTAGGTCAATTTTGAACACATATATAATAGGAAAATATTTATGGTTGAGATTGAATTATTGAAATAACAAAAATATCTTTTTTTTTATCTTTATTTTCATCTCTAAAAATTAATGTATACATTAAGAACAATTTTGTAATCTTACGCCAAAAAGTAGGGTAGGCACCGATGCACCTCTTATTTTGAGAGGCAGTCATGACCATAGTAAATGCCACGCTCTATACCACACTAACAATTGTGCAAACAAGAGATTACAACATGGCTCACTTACCTCTTGAAAAATCTTATAATCAATATAACATTTTGACAATAAAAAATATTTGACAAAAAAAAAAATAACATTTTGAGGAGAAAGCAACTGACTCTTGATGTTACATCCTCACTAACCTTTGAGGGATTAACTTTGCACACCCTCAGAATGTTTGTTTACACAATCCAATTTCTTTTAAAAAATTTCAATTACAGAAATACCCTTTAAATAAAAAAAGCCTCACCTTTTTTTTTACACACCCAATTTTTTTTTTCTTATTCCCTCCAGACCTTTGTTCTTTGTTCTTATACAGTTTAGGTTTCTAGTTACAATCCGTTATAAAGAATTTAGTACAAGTTTTTTTTTTTTGATAGGCGAATTTAATACAAGTGATTAAATGCTGTTTCTTTTGCCCAGCATATACAATTTGTGTTTAGTCAAGAAACTAGACCAGTGAGGGTTAGAATTTTTTCACTTTGTACGAATTGTTCACTTTTGTAATTTAAGATTGTTTGAGATCCTCACACTAAATGTATCGAGAAATCAATCTTGCTGTTCTGTTTAAAATCAATTACTTCAATTTTGTATGATCTAGTGTCTACATTTGTAGCTTCCCTAGTCCTTGTACTAGTAAAATCATTTTCCTAGACCAATATACCAGTTATACACAAGGTATATGAGATTAAAAGGTTAAAGGAATGGGATCTCACGACATCAAATGCCTAAATGGTGGGTTTATGCCCCTTGTCTATGGCAATGAATGGGATCCTTTATCCTTACATCACAATATGGAGTATTGGAGTTAACCCCAAAAATATATCAGCCTTTGGAGATGTCAATTACTACATCTTTAGAATATTATGGGGCTATGATTTTGTGGGTGTAACCGGTATAGTTCCCATTGTATATTTTATATATTTGCTTGCCCGAAAAAAAAAAAAAAAGCAAAATGGAACATAACCTCTGATAGACCGATACGATGAACGGAATAGAACCATATCGAGGTCCTAATTGTACGACTTTGGTATGATGTCCTTCTAACGTAGATTCACGTAGAACATCGCACCACCATACAAACATGGTATATAGGAGAAATATTAGGCCCAAACTGAATGGCAACCATTAAAAAGCATCTTGGTTCAATGAAAATGAGGTTGAAATGGAGGTTTGTATTTTTTCATGGAATGTGTGTTTCTAATATTTATGTGATCCACAATGTTGCTACTTGCTATGCTTGCAGGGATGGGAAGAGGAAACAAACACACATGATGAAAGTGATGATAATGGCGATTGTGAAATAAATTCAGAGGATTATGAAGATGATGATGGACCAAAGTTGAAATGATGGAGATTGAATGGAAGAATCAGACACCAAGGATTATGAGAATGAACATGGATCAAGTTAATAATGATACTATTGATAAAATTGGCATAGATGGGGAGCAGGACATAGGTGTGAGTGCATTTGAAGTATGAACATGATTTTTTCCAATATACGATAAGTTAACCCTAGTACAATTAAGTCATTAGAAATACCTAACCATAGTCTAAATGGATCATTAGTTAAGTTAAGTTAAGTTTAAGTGGGTCATTAAAAAAACCTAACCCTAGTTCAAGTGAGCGCTAAGATAAGTTAACCCTGGCTCAAGTGAATAATTAGAAAAACTTAACCTTAGTACAAGTGGGTCATTAGACAAACCTATCCCTAACCCTAGTCCAAGTGGATCATTACAAAAGTTAACTCTAGTTCAAGTGGGTCATTCGAAAGACCTAAACATATTCCAAGTGTTGAGATAAATTAACCCTAATATAATTGAGTCATTCGAAAAATCCAACCCTAGTCCAAGTGAATCATTAGAAAATTATGTCTAGTTCAAGTTGGTCATTACTCATTAGAGAAACCTAACCCTAGTTCAAGTGGGTGCTAAGGTAAGTTAAGGCATACTCAAAGAGCAGTGAACTTGGGCATATTTTCAAGGTATGGAGAGGAGAATGATGAAGGAATAGACGAATATGTACTGCTGTTTACCAATGACACTTTATTCATATGAGAGGTGGCATTAAAGGGAATCCTCAATTGTTTTGAACGTTTATCTGATTTGAAAGTAAACTTATGTAAAAGTAAACTTGCAAGTGTCAACTCGGAAGACATAATAATTTCAGAGCTATGCTTCTCTCCTCGATTGTGACGTAATGAACATAACCTTTGAGTATTTGGGTATTCCGTTGGGAGGAAAACCGAGGAAGAAGTCCATGTGGAACCCTTTGGTTTGCAAAATCAATGGTAACTTATCAGCTTGGAAAAGGAAATCTCTAATTGGAGGCAGAATTTGCTTGATAAAAAGTGTACTATCATCTCTTCCATTGTACTTCCCTATTTATATCATTTTTGCTTACCTAAAAAAAATCTCTTCCATTGTTCTATTTGTCATTTTTTAAAGTTCCTATATGGGTTATCATAGTATGCAAAACAATCATGAGAAACTCTATCGGGTGGAGTGGAAGGAGAGGAAACAGAAGCATGGATTAACTGGGAGAAGGTTTGTAGACCAAAAGAAGGGAGAAGATTTGGGTATTAAAGAGTGGGGTTTGGTCCAAAAAACCCTCCTAGGCAACTAGAGGTGATAACGATGGCCCTTGGTACAGGATCCTCAAATTGGCCCTTGGTACAGGATAACCTGGAGCTGTGAATACTCCATCAGTCTGATGAAAGGACTTGAATTCAGGATAACCTGGAGCTGTGAATACTCCATCAGTCTGATGGAAGGAAGCTGGTTCAATGATAACATTGTTCGGAAAATAGAAGGAAATTAAGTTGTTTTGGGCAGAGCACTGGCTTAACCAAGGAACTTCAAAGGAGAAATTCAGCAGGGTCGTCAACTTATCAACCATGAATGCATTATAAAGGAAATGGGGGAATGGGAAGAAGCAAGCTATTTTCCCCCAATGTCATCCACAAGAATAAGCTTGAACTAATCTAAATATTAGAAAATTAATAGAATATAGTTTCAACATCATCGTGAGACTTTCAAAAAAACATCATCTTGAGAAAGGAGTTTGATGAAGGAATTCCATATCTCCTCATGAGTGAAACTTCAAATAACATAAAAATTATATTAACCATAAATAATATAAACTCTACTCCAACTTACCGGAAAATATTCCAAGGGCGTGATCAGATATTCACGATGTACGATGTAGAACACGATTTCAAATGAATAGCATGAGAATCAAGATACAGCTCAACAAACAACCTTCAGTGAGGAAAACTAATCATTTAAACCCTAACCCTAGCACAATCCCAAAATTTGGACTCTGGACACTCAGATTAAGCAAACGCCATTTGTAACATCAACAAAGTTCATAACTAGCTTTTGCAGACAATACAAGGCACAAACACCAGACCAATTAAGGAACCAAAACTTCTAAGAACATGCATATAGTTTTTAAAGATGAACAAGAACCTAGCAAATTTTCAACTGTGTCAAAAAACAATGACAGGTGAACTATGTTTTTTAGTCGGGAAGGATTTGCTCGCCGTCAGCATCTGCCTCAGTCTCAACCTTGGGCTTTGAGGGACCTGCTCCAGGGGCCTGTTTCTTCTTGATCCCACTCACGATATCATCAATCCTCAAAAGCATGCAAGCAGCTTCAATGGCGGTCTTAAACGTTTGTGCCTTAACATTATAGGCATCCCAGATCTAACACCATATTATAACAAAACATAATCAGAGCTCAATTGCAGAAATACATGCTCATACAACTGAGAATGCGTACAGTAATAAATCAAGACAAGATTAAAAATTTACATTTTCCAGGGGGTGGGGGGAACAGAACTGGGCAAAATGGAATAAAAATACATAACTGTTCTTACTAAAATAAAATAAAGTACCTTGCGCTCTTTCATGTCAGCAATGGCACCAGTATTTCCATCTATGCCAATCCAAGCATTTTCTCCATTTGCATGCTACAATTTTCAGGAATATTTTGTTAAGCAAGATCAGACTTCAAAAAGAACAGTCATATACAATAAAACCTGGCAAACTATTCTCACTTTTCCTTGTAGTGCAGTCATAGTCCGGATGACATTTACTCCACAATTTTGTGCTAAAGTTCGTGGAATAGCTTCAAAAGCAATTGCAGCAGCTTCATACGGCCACTGTCAGTCAACAAGAATATTGAGTGAGAACAAATATAAACAACTGCACTACACAAGAGATTGAACTGAACCTACTTAATATGTAGTAGCAAGTGGTTCATTGAAACAATAGTGAACACTAAAACAAAAAAAGTAGTGGTAATAGACTCACCTTCTCTATCCCTTCAATAGATGAACTCTTCTGTTTCAAAGTAGCTGACACAGTAAACTCAGTAGCACCACCTCCAGGAAGAAGCTTTGGATTTTTGATTATGTTCCTTGCAACAGACATAGCATCCTGGTATGGGAACAAGGTTCAGAAAACTGTTTGAACAAAATCTGATTGGTCTTTTAGTATATATATCAATATCAACAACATACCTGTAGGTTTCTTTCAACCTCGTTTAAGAGATCCTTACTAGCACCCCTTAATAGTACAGTACAAGCTTTGGGGTCTTTGCAATCAACAATGAATGCAAAGAATTCATCTCCAATTTTCTTAACTTCAAATAACCCTGCACCAGTACCAACATCAGACTCCTGCAATTCATCTGGTCTGTTCACAATAACAGCACCACATGCCTTGGCAATTCTATTATTATCAGTTTTCCTCAATCTCCTGATTGCAGTAACTCCATGCTTGCTGAAATAATGGCATGCCAAATCACTAAGGCCCTTCTCTGTAATTACTAAGTCCGGTTTGAACTTCAATATCTGCATGCAGAGCTCCTCCATGTATTCTTCCTCCATCTTCAATAAGACACTCCAATCTTCTTCTTTAAGCAGTTCAGCATTTGTTTGGTTTTCACCCTTTTTATACTCAAGAGGAGAATCAAGGAGAATGATACGTGGGTTAACGATCTTTCTCCTCATTTTGCCAGGGGCAACTACATCTTTGTTAAACATAACTCCCTTAAGAACTCTTGAATCCTCCAGCTGCCCACCAGGTACCTTCTCAACCTTAATATAATTTTTAATATCCACATCTCTCAAACCTTGGCCAATATCAACGCCTACAGTTGTAGTAGCATCAATAGCTAAATCCTGGAAAATTAACCAAGGAAGGACATATTATACATCATTAAACAAATCTAAATATGCTACATAATTGCAAAAAGGTCATTATTATCAGTACAGGCAGTAGCATTAGGGATTAATCTGTTCACTCAAATAGAAATGAACAGAACTGAAGAAGAACAAGAGCTGAAATAATGAGTGAATTTCATAGCGAAAGAAATCAAGAAACTATTTTAGAGCTATCAATTCATCAAAAAGAAATGAACAAAACTGGAGAACAAAATCTGAAATGATGTGTGTACTTGGTAGTGGAAGAAACTATATTAGGGCGATGAATTTATAGATGTATTGTCTACTTAACAACAGAGGCCCATCTAATTAAATGAAGATAATGTGAGCATGCTTGTCTAGATGCCAATAGTCACAACATGAACAATAAATTTGTACATTGGATTAATTAAAATACCATCAACTCATACTTTTTGTTGAAATAAAAACCATAACATGTGAACATGTACATTATAAACTCATGTTTTGTAGACTCATGCTTTTGTAGAAATATAATTTCTGGTTTAAAAGCACTTCACAGATGACAACAGCCACACTCCCATCCGAAATATTGAAAGTTTTTATTGAAGAATTTGATAATAAACATTGCCAAATTAAACATCCAGTTCAAATATTTGAAAACATAAAACGATATCAATTGGGAAATCAAGCTGAGAAATATACTCACAGCAATCAAATCCCCAAATTGACCAGTGAATTTGGTGCCTATGCAGCTTTTTACTAGCCCCAGCATTGTAGCCCCTGCAGTTCAATTTACCAATAGCATTAAAATAACATGTCAAGAAGTTTACTGGATCGGTAATGTGTTGTTTCTACACATGACTCAATTACTATAAAATACTAGGAGATTTTGCCGCAACTCAATTCCAATGTGGAACTATATAGACAACCTACCCAGGATCCCTCAACAAACCAATGGAAACGGGAATAAATGACTGAATGAGTTCAGTTCACTATGAACTTTTGTATATTGTTAGGAGGAAGATAATAGTAATCTAAAAGGAACCAGTCAAAGAAATAGAACTTACGATCTTGAGCATCAATTGGCATTGCAATTTTGTCAATAACAGCAATAGCATCCTCCAAAGCTTTGTTATATGCTACAGATTATACATAATTGTATTAGGCATAATATACAGTATACCCTTTTAAAAGAGAATCACTGACTAATACTATTGAATTACCTCGGCAAATAACTGTGGGATGATAATTTTTGTCAATGAATGCTTCAGCAACATGGAGCATCTCACCAGCTGCACAAAAAATACAAGATATTGAAATTGGGAGAAAGGAAATCCCAATATATCAAGTAAACATCTGATCTTCCATTCAGTAAACAATTCAACCTCAAAAGCAGAAATATGACTTGGGACACACAGCTATAACACGGGATTGATACAGGGACACTGGCACGTTTTCAAGTTTATAGACCGTGATACTGACATGACTACAATATAACACAGTTAGGAAAAACTAATAATAAGGATGAACATTAAAGTATTTTGAAGGTCAGAATGAGGTGTTAGGCATAATATAATGCCAATGTTGTATCTAATTTTTCAAGATATTTCCATATGTACTGGTATAAATGTGAAAACAAGCTATAAATTATAACTAGGAGTGGCTGAGATAAATACATGTGCAACACAGCACAGCTACAAAGTGTCCATGCTTCCTAGAACGCAACTAACTCTAGAACTTGCTAGCACATGAAAAAGTAAATAAATAAAATTAATATATACACACACTAAAAACATACCAAGAATGATGACCGATGTTGTTCCATCTCCTACTTCTTCATCTTGAGTACGACTTAATTCAATCATAGACTGTGGCCATCCCAATAAGAGATCAGTATTAGAAAGTTTCAAAACAAAGGGAAACTAAACCACAAATATTCAATGGAAATCAGAAAATGGAGCTTTTACAAGTTGCTGTTAGGAAAGCAGTGTTTAGAACCATACATGTACACAAGCAATATCAACTGAATGAAGCAAGAGAGACAAGTACCTTTGCAGCCGGATGAGCAACATCTAATTCACGTAAGATAGCATTCCCATCATTAGTCACTACGATTCCTGTTAATTTAAAAGAAAAAGTAATATGGCATAAGATAAATACTTGAGAACACAAGCAAGGATCTAATAAACCGGGTATGCTAAAAGCTAATAAATTGGCAATTTCTAACCAGGAACTAAAGTTAACATAGAAACATAAATAGTTCCAAAAGCAATTTTATTATAAGTGACATCAATTATTTCAGCTCACAATTACCCACGACACTGTATGGAAATCAGGAAATAATTGCTCTCTCAGCATGTTACTATTGCAAGGGCTAACTTGTTTTGACTTTTGAGACAGGAAAACACTAACCTCCCGAAGCATCAAGAAGCATTTTCAGCATGGACCTGGGTCCCAATGTGGTACGGATTATGTCAGCAACGGCCTGGAAGTCATTATCCATATTAAGATTACAAACACCGAATGAATATTAACAAACATTAGCATGTACTCCTAAGTTGGTAATCAATAAATAGGCGTTTTTACCTTAGACGCCTGAATATTAGCATGGTGCACCTTTGCTCCAGACTCACGTTTCAAAGAGTCCTCTGTCCATGGATTATAATGAGTCAATCAATACAAAAAAAGCATGTCCAAATGGAACAACATACACAAAACATTCAAAAATATAATAAACATAATCAAAACAAGCAAATTATAGAAACTCGATCCAAACACCCAATTACCTAAAATCAATGAAAAGCGTAAAAAAACTAAAAATTTGTTAAGAGAAGAGATAGAACTTACTGAGAACTAGAACTGGCGCATGCATGATTTCTAGGTTTCAAGATATTCCGAACGAGTTTTCTCTTTTCCACACAAAAACTGAATCCAGCAACAGAGGAAGCGCTTCTGAAGATGCTTGCCAAAATTGGAGATCCACTGCACATTTTTCAAAACAGGAGCAAGTTATTCAAAACTCAAAATACCGCGACAACACGGTGTTTCCACCGAACCGAACGTAGCAGCAGATTCAAGCATTTTCCGAGGGAAGAAATCGTACAAAACGAAGATGTTAACAGTAAATCGAAAACAAAACCCTAAATCAGAGCTAGGGTGGCGATGCAGTGAACGACGGTTCGAGCGAGAGTGGATCAGAGAGAAGAGAGCGAACCTGGGCGTAGAATGTTCGATCGGGAGTGGTAGCGGCGGAGGATGCGGTGGCTGGCGGCGGAGGAAGGAAACAGTATCGGTTTGGAGAAGTGAGTGTAGCGAGCGAGCAGTTTGTCCACTACTCAGGTTTTCCGCCAAAATGAGCTAGAAAACCCTGGAACCCTGGATCACCTTTTATTTACTTTCAAGTTATTTTGCTTCTTGCTTTTCAAAATATTTTTATTATTATGGGAAATGCTGCCCAAAAGAATTTTTGTTATTTCTTTTACACAAAAAGTATAATTGTGAAATAATACTTTTTAGTATTAATGTATTATCATTCATTTTCTATTTTCTAGCCTGTAACAAAACTCTTTTTTATTTTTTAAAGTAAGCTCAATATATTAATCATGGAAAGAATAGTCTACAAAGATAGCATGATCAATACAATTAGGAGGATTACTCAACCAACCATGATAAGGGAAAATTAAAAACATTGATGCAAGTGCATGAGCCACACCGTTTGTTTGCCTTCATACATGACTTAAAACAATGGTATGAAATGTAGAAGATAAAAGGACCTACAATCTTGTATAGTTGTCTCAACATGAGGAGGGTACAACGTAGAAGTCAGAGCTTGAATTATTATTTATGAATCTGACTCCACAATGATGTTGTCCAGATCCATCTCCTTTGTTTTAAGTGGGAAGCAGCACAAAGAAAATCACTAGAATTGGAGCGTGTAAACAAACTCAAGCATTTGCTGAAGGGACCAAACCAACCTGCATCAATATTAAGCTTAATGAGGTTTTGAGGTGGTGCTTGCCATCTAATTATGTCCTCCATAAGGTTGTTATTTGTATGCACCTTTGCTTTTTCCAATCTATCAAAGCCGCAAGTGTTGAAGCCATGATCGTTGTACGGTCTGTCAATACGATATTAAAGAGAGCCTCATTCCTAGCTTTTCAAATCGCATGGAGGCCCTATATAAGCAAGGCTAATTGCTACCCTTATTGAACTATAAACATGTTTGTGAGCTAAGTTGCAAGGTTTGTGTGTATAGCATCTGAATGGAGGCCTGACAGGTTGGAGAACCAAGCTGCTCGTGTCCAATTCCAGTGAAGCAGAAGATGATTTTGTGACTCCTCCGCCTGTCGTTGACATAACACACACTCGTGATTATAATCCTCCAAATTACTGAACCCCAAACCACATTTACCTGTGGGCTTGCACAATTACTTCCAAAAGATCGAATGTAGCTTCCTTTCAATTTGTATTTTTCCCAACCAAAAGATTACGATAGAGCTCTCAACCTTGCTACAAATACTAGATGAAATCTTGAAACAACTCATCACATGATTTGGAATTGCTTGTGCCACAAATTTCAAAAGAATTCCCATACCCGCTTTGGACATCGTTTTCCCTTTCAATCTTAAAGCTTCCACCTTACCCTCTCCTAAACCCTGTAAAAGATAGCCTTCTTAAAACACCCAATGAAAGTAGGCAACCCAAGTATTTGTCATGGGCATCTTCAACCTTTACACTTATCCTATCTCGGAAAGAAATGTTAGACTCGTATTTGCAACATTTCGTCTGAAAGAAATGCTAGACTTGGCTGAATTGACAAACTGACCTGAATCTTGCTCATACTTGCTAATAACGTGCAACATACACTCCACCTCTTGCATGGTTGCTCGGGCAAAAAACAAACTACCATCAACAAAGAAGAAGTGGCTCATATAAGGGCTCCTCTTCCCACCTGAATCCCATATAACCTGTCATCCTTGATTTGCTTATGAATCAGGCCTGAAAACACCTTAACACAGAGAATAAAATGATAAAACTAAAAAAGAGAGAGGATCCCCTAGTCTCAAACACCTTTGAGAGGATAAGAAATGAGTGGGCTCCTCATTTAAGGGTCCATAAGAAACAATAGTGACACACCGAAGTATGAGATTCGCAAACTGATGGGAAACCCCATGGAAATCAAAACTGATAAAAAAATCTCACTTTATCCGATTATAAGCCTTTGCCACATCCAGTTTTAAAGTCATAAAGCTCCACTTACCCTTATGTTTCTTCTTCATGTAGTGAAACACCTCAAAATCAATTTTTTAATTATTAGTGACTCAATATAGGAAAAATATGAGAAATGAAATGATAAATTGTTTTTGGAGAATTTTTGTTATTTATTTGTAAGTTATAATATTTGATTAGGCTTAAATAATTTTTTGGTTAGTAAACCTTAATTTTGAATTTAGTCCTTGTAAAAAAAAATTCCACTTTTGGTACTTTCAAAATTTTGATATTTATTTTAGATCATTGTCATTACGTTTTCCCTTAGAACCAACAAAAATACCCGTAAAAAGTTTTACGCAGTCATTCAATCACATCCTTTCATTTCCTATTTTAAATAGGATTAAATTCAAAATTAATAATGAGCTAACAAAATGGAGGGTTGTGATTGAATGATTGTGTAAAACTTTTCAGTTTTATTGTGTGGTTTCAACATGTAGCACTCACGTACTCCTTCCTCAATCCCTCACCTCCCGTTTCCTCCTCTAGTTTCATTTTAGTAAATGAAGCAAATCCAAAAGGTTCTTATTTAGTTTCATTTTTGTATATTCCCCAAGTGATTGATTATTGAATGTTCAATTAATTTTAGTATTTAATATCTGGGTTAAATATGTTATTAGTCCTGACTTACTATACACTCGCATTTAAATATAGTCACTGAATTTTTTTTTGTATAGCATCTACTCCCTATAATTTATTTATTTTTCAAAAAAAGTCATTGTTATGTTTCAAGTAACATCCCGATTTTCAGGAGTCACAATAGTGACTCAACAATAAATTAAATATGCTGATTATCTTTCGAAATCTTAAAGATGCAGGTAATATTTTTTCTTTCTTTTCCAAAACATGCTCTTGACCTCATGCATTACCTCATACTTACAAATATAATCTATTACAAATCAATAACATATACGAGCTATATACTGGTGAACTTGTCTTTCTCTTGGCGTCATGGACGAATCCTTCTCTTTGCTAAAGTCTTCCATTTCCCATGTCAGGAGCTTGTCCCCAAAACGAACGTCACCGCCTCTGAATGACGCCCTAAGAACATCCACATAAAAGATAGTGCAAGGGTCAACTTCTTGAAAAAAACTCTTTATGAGTATAGGGGTAATACGATATTATATATAAATAGACATGCAAGACAATATATACACAAATAAGCCACATCATAAATTACGTGGCTTACAACATATTTAAAACTATCTGTCAATCGCACATACTGCACAAGTTGAGTTGCCCGTACACAACCACATCAATATAATACAAGGTGTCAACCTTAAAGTCAGTTTACATGTCATGCCCATGCAACACCTACAATGATCCAGATATAAACACAAAATCATAATGTAGGCGGACAAGCATAACTCAATCTGTTATCATGTCACTTTCAATTCAAACTGTTACTCAAACTATCATTCAATATGTGGCTCAAACCGCTACTCAAACTGTTGTTCAAACTTCTATTCAAATTGTATTTCTTTGCTCAAATTGCTTAATGGATGCATGATATATTCTACACAACATTAGCAATTATTTCTCACAACAATCCACAACTAAGAATCAACAATGTCAATGGGAACATCCTCAAGATCACTTTCAAACTAAGTGTCGGTGTCTTCACGCTACATCAGAATTATCTTTCCCAAACGCCCGAGTCTCTCAAACTATGGCCTAACGAAATGTCTTTTTACGGTACCGGGTTTATTTTCCAATGTGACCAACCTTAAACAAGTTCCAGTCTGAAATCATCACATCTCTCTCATTTCCTTTGGAAACATCTCTTATAATCATTTTCATAAAGGTATTATGCTTCTTCTTAGAAACATATCTTATGATTCCTTTCGGAAAAGCCTTTTGATTCATTTTCCAAAACGAGTCTTAAAGTTATTCTTCAAAATATGATCATTATAATTCCTTAAAACAAGGTGACTTGCATCAAAAGATAGTAGAGTTGTCCTTAGTTTATAAAAGTGGTTGATGTATTCACTTAGTATATTATGAATTCTTGTTCAAGAAAGCTGAGGACATATTTGTTTCTTTTTAAAAGTTCTCGGTCTTAATTATTGATACCTTTGAAAGACAATTTCTGAAAACTTTATTTAGGTTTGTATTAAAAAAATCTCTTCCCATTCTTTCCAAAAAAATTAGGTTCATGCCTCAAACTAACTCTTATACAAATGTATCGAATAACTTCTCTCCCAACCAGTAACTATCTTCTCTCTTTGCTTGCACATTCGATAACAATCTACAACATAAACAACATTACAAGCACAACATATACATGAAAACAATCGTAAACCCAAAAAACATGTTATCATTCATACAAGATAGTCAAACAACACAATCCAAGCATCACTACAGTCATACATCAGTCATTTAAATCACGCACATGAGGTGCCACATTTAGTTAAACAACATCATTTACATTCACACATCACATACATATATATCATATATCATATACCACATATATATAACTCTCTCTCTCTCTCTCTCAAAACAATCACGTCCCAATTCTCGTACCGGCTCACTTTCCTTCCGCTCTTAGCTCCGAAACGAAGAATTTCTTGCTCCTTGTATCCTTCACATACACACACTTAACTTAGTCTCTCTCCACAACTTAAACTCTACTTTCTAATCTAGGGTTTAAGGTAAGATTCTAAGGGTTCTCATCAAAACATGCATCAATATCACATAGGAAAGTATTCAATAAAAACCTTCCAAAAACTATCTTTACAAAGAAAAACACATGCAAATCATTTTTACTTCCAAAGCTTCATGACTTTTAAACACCTATGAAACTCAACAAGCTAGTATTTCACTAACTCTGAAATTTGGAATACTAAGTGTTAGCATCCACCACAAGTTGTTGTTCAAGTTTTCGAGCTTCTCACCAATGACCACTCATTCCTTTATTCAACCTCTAGATGCGACTCACTTGGCAAAAATAGATCAAATCTCTCTAACTCTTCCATCACATATTTTCTTTCTTAACTAGAGATAAATTACTTGTATAGAATTTTTCTTATCACTTTATCTCCCGAGCATGTTTATGATGATTTTCTCTTGCAGAAACTTATTCTTTTTATTCTTATGGTTGTTGAGGATGTTTCTGAAGGTGGGGGAGAAGGTGGGTTCAAGACTTTACTTAGAGTCTTGGTTGGAAGTTTCATAAAAAAAGGTAAATGGAAAGATATTATTGAAGAAAGATTTAGATTCAGATGGGGTAATGACCAATGTTTTGATGAATATTTTTGGATCATAAAGATGATGAACACTTCAATCTAGTTATTGAGTGAAGGATGATTATTAAAGTGGGGGAAATGAGAGAAGGACTAAGTTTGACGAAAGAAATTAAAAACTAAAACATATGTGAGAAGTCTACATGCACAACCTACATGGACTGGTTACTGGGTAGATTTTTTTCCACAAACTTCATCACTACTGTTTTAAAACAATTTTTTTAGGGACTAAAAGTTATAAAAAAGCTTTTATGAACCACTTTAGATGCGAGTGTATAAGTTAGAGACTAAAAATATATTTAAATCTTCATATTTTAATTATATAGACATGAAAAATTGAGAAGTTTTAAAATCTTATAGTTAAAATTTGTATTAGTTAGTAAAATAATTCATAACTAATTAGTGCTTTTAATTTTTTTATTAATAAAAAACTCAATATATAATTGTAATTAATTTTAATATTAATATTTTAATTGTATTTATAAGAAATTAAGTAATTCTCTAATTATTATTATTAGTAAGTAATTAAAGCAATTTCACTTATACACTATTTTTATCAATACAAAAATCAAGGAAATTTCACTTATATACCAATATATAGATTATTTTCTAAAATTCATTATTAGTAGATAATGCATCCATGAAAGAAAGTTTTCAAAAACATAACTAATATTCTCGGATTTTTTTTCCGCTTTCATCGTGTAAAAAAATACTCTCTTAAACTTTTATGAGTCACAATAAATGATACTAATTAATGCACAAATTGCTAGATCTATAAATAAGGCAGGACATTGAGAATCAAAGTATCAAATTTGATAGAATTCCACTCCGATGGCGAGCTACCTCTCAAACTGTTTTCATTTCCTAGTCTTCCTTGTCTTGGTTTTCACATGTTAGTTTCTCCTTTATTATTATGATAATGCAAACTATATTATTTGAATTCTCACTAACCATTGGCTTAATTTTATAAAAAACTTGTCATAGTTCAATCAACCGTGGAAGGAAGAGGAAGAAGAATATGCTCAGAAATTGATGGTAAATGCTCACAACTTGGAAACTGTAATGACTATTGTAAAGTAGGACGTCCGAATGGAAAAGGGCTTTGTGATGGCTTCGACATATGCACCTGTTATTACTATTGCGAACCTCCCCCACCATCTGTAACTCCAAGGTTGTGCAACAGGAACATTGGGCTTTGCAATCCTCGGTGCAATTCAGATTGTGCTAGAAAATTTAATCATGGTTCCGGAACTTGTGATGATAGAAATGGTCCCAACTTGTGCTTTTGCACATATAATTGTTGAATTGAAATAAATTTATGATTAATCTCATTTCAAACGTGTTTGTGTTAGATTTATTCATTTTTCTCAAACATTTTTTTAATGAGTTGCGTTACAAATTGTATGGATGGGTTAATATTGGGAAAAAGTACGACGAAGCCCAAGTTAAAATGAGAGAAAAAAAATAGAGCGGAGCTGTTGAGCACAATTTAATTAATGGAGTAACTAATCTTTACAATTTTTTATTTGTTAAATTCATAATTATAAAATTTAATAATTAAATATTTAAACACATTTTTTAGGAGAAACATGCAATCATTTCCTGAATGATAATATCCGTTAAAGGAAAAAGGATAATTATATTTTCACACCTCACTTTTGAGGTGTGGAGAGGTGGAAGAAGAGAGATAGGAAGAAAGGAGAGAGAAAGTAAAGATGTGATATGTGATTTGATTGATAAATAAGAGAGAAATAAATAGAATGAAGGTGGAAAAGAAGTGGATAAGTGTGTATATATCATAACTCAAGGAAAACATATGAATTGTAAATGTTACTTTTAAAACATAGTTGTACTGCTCTTATAACATTTGATATCCCATGAAATTATGTAAGTACAGTTGGGCTGCATTATAAGCTCAATTCAAGCTCCTTAATAAATACGGGTTCGTTTGGTATGCCTTATAGTATAAGACATGATAGTATAAGGTCTCGGAGTATTAGACCCGATAGTGTTATATCTGATAAAGTTTTGATACTATACAACGTTTGATTATACACTGTATAACTTATCATTTCGTTTAAATTAATATAAACCTATGTTTCGTGAAATATTGAATAATGATAGATGTAAGACCCTATATTGTATTATTATTATTTATATGAATAATAATGAGTGTGGAATTTTGTGTGAAGAATGAGTTTTATTTGATGATGTATGCCTGTGAAATTATTTTGAAAATGATATTGTTGGATGTTTGAGGATAGTTATTTTGTGGGGCTTTGAACGTCAAAATAAGGTGATTTTGTGTTGCTTGGAGGCCAAGGGAAGGGGTTGGCCGAATTTGTGAAAGAGAAGAAAATAAAATTCTTGTTTGACTTGTTTGCTTGATTTGTGGGAGATTATGGTTTTGGAAGGTGAAGATTGGAGTTTTAAGTGTAGGAGAGGAGTTATTTTCCCTTAGTCAATGCCATTTCAGTTTTCTTAGGGGAAATGATGAGCATTTAGTGTGCTTGATGAGCATTAAAGTTGTGTTTCTTTTCAAATTAGTGAGACAAGGAAAAAAATTTGTGAAAAACCTTTGAGAGTGCTAGTTGGGCCGCGGGTTTGGAGAAGTGAGGGAGAAGGAGAGTTTGTTTTCTCCAAGTATTTTAAGGTTGATTTAGAAACCCTCATACACACACATCACTCACATATCTCATTGAGAAAGAAAAAAAGAGAAAGAAAGGGTTTGAGGGAGGAGCCGCCGCCCACTTGTAGAAGAAGAAGAGGAAGAAGCAGCCGAGAGAGAAGAAGAAGAGGAGGCCGAGAGAGAGATCAAGGGAGAGGATTCGAACAAGGAGAAGGAGGAGGCAAGGATCATCTCTTCAACTTCCATCTCTCATATCAAGGTTCAAGGCTAAGGTGAGGGCAGATCTGGTCTTGGGTAGAGTCTAGGCAAAATCTTGATGAAAAACCTATGATTTTATGTGAAAATGTACAATTCTGGATGGGTTATGCTATGGACAAAAGATTTGCATGAAAAGTGGTTTTCTTATACATGAAAAAGGTGTAAAGTTTCTGTTTTGATCATGTCTCCATCTATTGCCATGAATTCCTTGTTGATCACATGAGAAAACTTGCTATTTTTCCACCATGATGCTAGATTTGATTTATATGGTATGACTTGCTATAGATCTGAAGTTTTAATGAAGTTTCATGATAAAAATGCTACTGGAAATTGGCTTGAGGACCTTGATCCATCAAGATCAAGAGGGTTTGAAAAACCCTAGCCAAACATGTTCACGGCCGAACCCACTTTTAGGGTTCTCGGCGGATTTTTCTTATGCTTCTTGATCCATGAAATAGCTTGATGTTTTGGTGCTGGATTTTGTATGATAAATATGAGAACATGAATATGTGTTAATTGCTATTATGTAGCCGAACCCTATGCTCCCTAGGGTTAGGTATTTGGACTTGTTATGTGACGGGAGATGCTTGATCAATTGTCTATTTTGGGTTTATGGGGAATTATAATAATATGCTATACATGATGACTATTGGTATGCTTATATATTATGTCATTAGTAGCCAATTATAGAGATGTGAACTTCGCCTGCAAGTAGTGAGATATGACTTGTGGTAATAGTTCTAAGAGTAGGCTATGGACCATGAGAACGATGGTGTCGTTAGAGACAAACAGTTGCTTGCACGCGAGGGTGATTGTGGATTGATTGTGTGACTCCACCTTATGAGGTTGACTGCGGTCTCCTCGAGATTGATGGATCGACTGTGTGTCTCCATATGACTTGGGTTGACTGTGTGTCCCCTTGTGATTGTTCATCTGCGGATGTTCGAGATTGGCCAAGGTGAATGTGGTGGTTGTGTGATGGTGAGGTCGTTAGCCTAACTGAACCTTAGGTTACTAACTGAGATGTGAACTTATGATTTTCCCCGTAAATTTAATGCTTATGTGAGCTGTGATTATTTGTGTTGCACATGATATCTGACCCTTGCTTATTTGTTATGTGTTATTCTGGGGGGGGGGCAGATGGTGCGGATCACGAGTTGGGTGCACTCCTGGACGATCGATCTCCATGATCAAGCGAACTACAACTTCTGGGTGACCGACTCACGCCAGAAGCGTCGAATATACGTCGGCGGTGCTACGATCACTGGTCGTGATCGATATGAGAACGTCATTCAAGTCCAAGAGATGGAGCGAGGAAAAGTGAAGATGTCGTTCGTGCCTTGTCGTTTCCTGCATCCGATGGACGAGGGTTCGAGGACGTCTTCTGCACAGGTATCTGAAGAGGAGGAAGATCCCTCGGAAGATATGACGATCGCTCTGGGGCGACCATTGGCAGGGCCCAGTGCAACACCAGTGCCAGTTCCAGAGGCCGCTACCGTCAAGCGGAAGGTTGAGGATCAGGGCAAGCCCCGACGTCAGGAAGCGCAGAAGAAATGTGGAGTGTGGCTCGAGGAGTCTGAGTCAGAGTGATGTTCGTTTTTCCTTTGGGATTGAGTGACCGATAGTACCGAACTATTCATTTACTTTCATGTTGAGGTTAATTTTTAATGTAATGGATTTTGAGATTCAGACAACTATTGTGTTACGATTACCGTTTGGATATTTTATTAAAGAAGTTAATTGTTCAAAGGTTTGCGATGATATTTAATTTCGCGCGTTTTGGAAAGTTAAGGTTTCAAGAGTTTTACGTAAAATGAACGTTTGTCACTAATTAAAGATTAATTAATTGAAGGTTTAATTGCAACTTTGGTCCCTGACATTTACCAATTCCACAATTTTAGTCCTCCACCTAATTTAATTACACAGATGGTCCCTGACTTTGCTGGCAGTCTGCAACGTTGGTCCTACCGTTTGTTTGTTAATGGAGGAGGTTTACGTGAATGGTCACTTAGCTGATGTGGAAGTTGAATTGGAGAGAGAAAGAGACCAGCAACTGTTTCAACCTTCTTCCTCGCCTCTAGGGACTCGTTCGTTCTTTATCTCTTCCCTTTTCGCTAAATCTCAAGCTTCGAAACATCTTCCTCACGGTGCTCTGTTTTTTAAGGAGGAAGAGGGTAGAAGATGACCGTTGCAGGTCTCACGTGCAACTCACGTGTTTCCCTCTCTCTTTAGTCCTTCTTTCTCTCTCCAATTGGACATCCACGTAAGCCTCCTCCGTTAACAAATAAACGACAGGACCAACATTGCAGACGGGCAGCAAAGTCAGGGACCATCAGTGTAATTAAATTAGGTGGGGGACTAAAATTGTGGAATTGGTAAACGTCAGGGACCAAAGTTGCAATTAAGTCTTAATTGAACAACGAAAACTTCTTTACGAAATTCATGACATTTTGGTTACTGTGTGACACTCGAGAAATCGGGACGTTACAATGGATATTATAAAAATGAGGATGGTGTTAGTGGGTGGTAAGGATGGCGGTGGCGGTCGAGGTGCCAGCAACAATAACAATGGCGGTGGTGGAGGGTGGTGGTTGCGGTGGTAGTTGTAGAGGTGGAAGTGGTGGTGTTGAGTGGTGATGATAATGAAGGGGATAGTTATGGCGGTAGTGGTGGTGGTGGGTCATGGCGGTAGGTAGTGGTATTGGCGATGACAGTGGAGGGTGATGGGGGCGGTGGATGGTGTTGGTGGAGAGTATTGTGGTGGTGACAGTGTTGTAGTGCAGGGGTGGTAGTGTTGGAAGATGATGATAATGGTGGTGGCAGTGGCGGTGGTGGCGATGGAGGGAGGTGATTGTGGCAGTAGTAGTGGTGGTGGGTCATGGAGGTATGTAGATAATGGTGGTAGCGATGACGGTGGAAGGTGGTGAAGATGGTGGTGACGGTAGGGGAAGATGATAGTGGTGGTGGCGGTGACGACGGGGGCAGAGGCGGTGGAGGTGGCAGTGCTGCATGGTGGTGGCGGTAGAGAAAGGTGATTGTGGTGGTGGTGGGTAATAAAGGTATGTAGTGGTGGTGGCGATGACGGTGGAGGGTGTGAAGGTGGTGGGGAGGTTGGCAGTAATGGTGGTGGTTGGTGGCGACAGTGGTGGTGGTGGTTGAGGGTGGTGGAGGATCAGGGGCGGAGCCAGGATTTTGACACCGGGGTGGCTAAATATCAAATAAAAAATTAATTTTTTTTTCTTTTATCTAAACAATGTTTATTTTTAAACTTACTTTTACGTTTAATATATATACGAATTTAAATTTTTATCCTTTATTTTATCAAACTTCATTATATTAAACATAATTTTATCAAACAATAATCCAAATAATTCGATATGTTTTTTTTTATAGGCAAATGTTAGTGGTTAGTTGTTAGCAAATCCTTTAAAAGAAGATATGTGTAAATGAATTGAGATGAGAAAGTGACCAATTATGATAATATGTTTATGTATAAATATATAAAATTTCCAAATAAAAGGATAAACTTCTTCCAGCATAGTGGAAAACATGCCTATGCAACTTTTAGTCTAGGAGTAGGAGGTTCGATTCCTAGTCCTAGCATTTGCATTTATCCGTTTTTATAGCTTTTTCGGTCTAAAAATGAAAAAAATGGTGCCAGAAAGATTCGAACGCATGACCTGAAGAGAATCCTTTCATGTGCAGACCGCTACGTTGAACATTATACAAAGTATCAAAATGAATATCGAGAAGACTCGGGGGCGCGGAGCACCGGCAAGCCACCCCTGTGGCTCCGCCCCTGTGGAGGATGGTGGTGGTGGATTAAATATTTTCATGTACCTTATACATCACCATCTTATTATGTCTTATACATCATCTATAGTGTGGATTAAATAATTCATCATTTTCATGTATAAGAGGAGATTGATGTATACATTTTTTTTTGAATAAATAATTCATCAATACAATGTTAGCAACAAACGATGGATAAATCCATAATATATTGTATAAACTTATACTATCATGTATAATACGGCGTATTAATCTAGCTCTAAGAAAATATGCACCAAACCACTCGACAATCATCATTTTATGCTTGATAAGAAACACATAATCATGCTATCATGCTGAACTATTGGGGCGAAAAAGTGTGACTAATATGAATTCTCATTTGAATCCTCAAAATCATTAGTTTTCTGACTTTTCTCTTTGGTTTGTAATCACATCTATTTAATTATATACTTAACTCGAGTAAAAAATAACCATCATGAACAATAAAACCCCTCCCTCAATTATTCAACTTAACCACATACCTAATGCTCAAACTACATACCTACCTAACGCTTGAACTCGAGATCACCAATTAAGCTAAAGCAACCTACAACTCGCTAATCCACACACTCTCTAGTCCTCAAAACCGTAGTTTAGATAAGAGCAAGAGACAATTTTCATGTTAAATCATGATTAAGGGCTTTCTTAAACTGAAAACCTAACGCCCCATTAGTTTGAAGTCCCATTTTTAGGTACTCATCCCGAATCATCGTTATCTAACAAGAAGCAGTATCAACCATTCAAAGACCCAAAAATAAATAAACGAGGGAGCAATCCAAAGGCATTGTTGAGAGCAGTTGCGATTTACATATTTTTTTTTAGAAAGCAAAAGGTGTATTAATTAAAAGATTGAGAGCAGGACTCTCAAGCAGGGACTACAATCCAACCAGCGCCGGCGGTAACCGCAAGACTACAAAAAACCGCAAGGAGACCCAAAGCGCCCGGCAAAAATACCGCAAAGACCTAAAACAACCAAAAACCCAGCAAAGGAAACCCAAGACAAAAAGCCAGGAAAAGCCTACAAAGAAAGCACAGCCAAAAAACAGAAACAACCCAAAGACAACCCGCTAGAAAAACCATGCCAACCCCTCAGCAACTAAGGAACTCCAAAGAGCCGCGAATGGTTAGCTAAAAGATGATCAGCATAGCTCTGAATGGCCTCTTCCTTTGAACCAATGGCGACGACTCCAATCGATTTGGCAAGCAAAAAATCCTTACGAGCTCTCGTCAAAGCCCTAGGCACCACGGGCTTGGGGAAGAATCAGAGACGAGACATGCGAAACCTGGGCCGCCGGAGTAATGGCGACCACATCCTGAGGAGCTCCTCGACCCACCTGCTTGACAGCAGTAGAACCCTTCCTTGGTCTTCCTCTCTTCCGCGGCACCGTCAACGCAGGCTCCTCCGCACCCGTCAAAACCACACCATCTCCAACGCATGCTAGAAGAGGGGAAGGGCAGGGATCCCCCAAAACAACCTCTGCAACAGAAACAGGGGTGCCCAAATCGGGACAAAGGGCCACGATGGAGCAACGCCCCTCTTCCACCACAGAGGAAGCCTCGCCGCCCCTGCAACCAGAGCCAAAAGCCTCGGGGAAAAGAAGCTCCGGCGGGCAACAAAAGTAGGGAGGAGTTCGAGCCAAGCCAGAAAGCAAAGAGATTCACCCTCTAAAAAGGCCTCAACCCGCCGAAGCTTTGCTACGCTCTCGCCGGAACGAAACTCTTCAGGCAAAGCCAGCGAGGATTGTGAAGAACCAGAACGCTGCCCAGACCCCAAATCTTTAGGAAACCTGGCCAAGGCCACTGAAAGAGAGGAACCACCTAGCAGAGCTCCATTGAACATATGGATAACGAGAGCGGCGAGCTCCATCGACGGGTACCTCACAAACCCGAAGCGTGAAGCCCTCCCCCACCGACGATGGCGCTGCACAAAGACATTCAGTAATCTCCCCACCTGGCCAAAGAGTCCACGAATCAAAAAATAGTCAGCCACCTTCGGGATCCCGTCGACGAACAAGGTGATGCACGACTTCACGAAGCCTCCTGAGTCAGAAACCCGATCAGCGTCATCACACTCCCCCGCAGACTCGCCTTCTTCGCCCACAACACCAACCGGACCTGGGCCGCCGCTGGACAATGGCATCAGCCGCTGCAAACCAAGAGATGGGTCTGAAACCCTAGCAGAGGTTTAGGGGGGACCAGAACGAAGCATTATAATTTAATCCCCTATGAGCTTTACACCTTGGTTGCGATTTACATATTTGTGCAAGGTTATTCGTAAACTAAGCTTGACAAATGACAAGTCATCCATAGCTCAATGCTCCTTCAACAAAATTGATCTCCTCGCCAAGTTGATATTTTTCACTATAGTTTGCACAATCACCAGCTTGGACAACCTTAGCCTTATCTGGAGCATTGAAACATAGAACAATATTCTCCAAGCAATCAAACATTTGGATGCATCATGATTCATGCATGAAGCATTTGACATCAACTGTTGATCTTGGCAAGACACGAGAAAGGCAAGCAAGAGAGGGATGAAAAATGATTTAATTACAGAGAATGAATTCCTAGTTTCATTTGGCAAAACAAAAAAAGAATTCCTAGTTTCAAGTTAGCTGTTGCCTAAAGATTAAAACATAATAATAATAATAATAAATTCAATTTGAATTTAAATAGTTTATTTAATAGATGAGGACCAAGCCCAGAGAAAACAAAAAACTACTATCTTACAATCTCGGGAAAGACAATCCCATAGCATCTTGAAATAAAAGACTTCTACACCTACAAGGAGGATCATGGACAGCATGTAGTCCGATAGAGACCCTATGAGCCTTCATTAGCCAACAGGTCCGCAACCTGGTTAGCTTCTCTGAAAACATGCTGAATACATGCTCCTGGAATTTAAATAGTTTTGACTTAGGAAAATCTCGCTCTCATATGATATGAAATTCACAATTCAATAAAAGAAGAGAGAGAACATTAACTGAGTTCATTGAAAGAGTAGTGAGTCCTCCCCGAGAAGAGGACTCAAGTTTACATAAAAGAGAATTGATTTATTCCACGGGGAGGAAAAAATCGGGGTAGAATATCAACCAATAGAACAGCTTGATCTTGGCTTTGGCCTAACTTCCAAACTTTGAAGTCTGGTGAAAAGTAGCAAGCATCACTCCAACGTTTTAGATGACTAATGGAAAACGGTCCTTGAATATTTCCCTGTGGATCTCTGTAATGCCATATCATGGACTGTAACTGATCAGCTGTATCTGTAGCAAGCATCATGGACTGTAACTGATCAGCTGGAACCTGTTTTATGGTGCTTGATTCTTCAGTTCCCTCCTCCTCATCATCGTCACTCAGCTCAATAACCTGAATCTGAGATGGCTGTACCTGCTTCTCTAGTGGTCGTTGAGCGATCTTGGATATATTTGATTCGGCTAGCTGAGAGATACCACCATTCTTGTATGCAGCAGTGTTTGTATGTTGCGCTGGCTGCTGTTGAACAGGCACACCAGACCATAGGTGCTCTGCCAAAACATACAAATATCATCAATGAATGACAAGGACAAGGTTAGATGTTAAGTTGGTATCTATTAGGAGATACATTATTCTAAAATTAAAATTACTGATAAAAGAAAACAATGAGATGTGCACTGGGACTGGGCAAAACAATAGTGTCAGTGATTTTATTATAAGGTCATAGCAGAGATAGCAACTGAAACACAGCCTTCCAAATAGAGAAAATAATGTAATATATTTAATAGGGTATGGTTTACAGTGTTTTTGTGCGGTGTTATCACACCAATTTGAAGCCACAAAACAGGTTAAAGTGGACAGTCCCTCTTGTAACTTCTTGATAGATGCGCCTCGGCATTCGAGACAAAGCAATACCAAACACACTTAATGAATTATGAAGTGAAAATAAATATACAGAACTGATTATAAGCAAACTAGTTGTCTTTATCAGCAAAATGGCACAGATCCATTTAGTTTTAGTGAAAGCAATCTTATTTAGCCCAGGGGCTGAAATCAAAATGTGGTGTTAATGAAAACGGAAGTAGGAAGAATGGAGTTGGAAATAGGAAAAGACACCACTGATATGAATAACTTGAGAAATCTGATCCTAGAAATGAAGTTCCCCTTCCATACAAAATAAATAAATTCAACTGAAAATACCCAATAATCTGATGAAAAATTCAGGCAAGAAACTATTTATAAACTTCAATGCCAGACTGGACCCTCAAGAGGCCAACTTAATGAATCTTGTCAGACCTTAAAAACAACCTTCAATTACTCTTAACACCTGATTTCAATATCAGATTTTCCAAATACATATATAACAATGACTTTTTAGCGGAAAATAATGTGTTTCTGAAATAATATCTTTCTGCATTACAATTCTAATAATTAGGACGCAAAACATGTGCATTATCAGCATCGCTTACTCTAAAAAAGCTGACGATTGTAGGAATTAGCTTTTACTTAATAGGTCTATCAGGTAAGTACAATAAAGTATGAAACAACTATAAGCCCAAGGGAAAACGTTAAGCCTATTAAGACCTAAGGAAATAGGAGCTCGATATCTTCACCCTAAAGCTATTCCTGGGCCTAGGATTGGTAGTTTGACCACCAAGCTTGAGTGAGTTCCAGGGAGTTTGGAGAGAACATCTGGCGCCCACCGTGGTGGTCCGATAAAACTTAACCTGCCGCCACCGGCCACTCACCAAAGAATTCACAATCACCGGTATAGTGATCAGTCCGGTGTTTAGAACATTGCATTTGGGAGTCTAGTAATGGAGAAGAAACATAGACTCTCCAAAGAAACTAATAAAGGAAAACGTACCAAGAGATAGTATCATATATGACTCTCATCCTGAAGCTAATTGAGAATCCTACATGCCTATGAAGCCTTTCATTGGATAAGAGTTGGGATCAAAATTGCAACGAAATTAAATAGCATATACGACAATTAATCCACTATTAATGCAGTCATACTTTGCTAAAATTGAAGAGAGAATATTTGCAGTTACCAAATATGTTGCTGAAAATTAGGAAACGATTGACTAAAAATAACGAAATCAAAGATGAACTCAAAGTGCAAGTTTATAATACATAACAACGATATCTGAGTAATAAAGAGAAACAAGAACTAATTCCGTGACTCATCCTCCGAGTCATCAACCAACTTCCACCCTTCACAACCTTATACACATCAAATTTCGTCACATCAACTTTAGGGTAAAGAAGAGAAGCCTGAGAAATAGCACGCTAAAAGCCCGCAGAAAAATACTCGACCAACGCGGCTTTCATATCGTCCAACTCCTTTTTTCATTTTCTGAATTAAGACGAGCAATATCGCCCACCTTAGCCTTCAATTAATTCTGCCTCCAGCGCGACTTTCTCTTCAATAACTTTCTTCTTATCAACGGAAAAGGAGTTCAAATCCGTCTGTAATGTCAGGGCAAGCGACCTAAGAGGGTTACCTCTATTTCCTTCTTAAAAAGCTTATTCTCAGCCTCAGCTTCTTTTTTTCTCAAAAGCATCAACAACACTGAGCTTGCTCTCAGCCTCCAAGGCCCTCCTCTCAAAAGCATCAATTTCTTGATTCTTCTTCAAATTGTAAATTTTTTGGGCAGTCATATGGTTACAATCAATTTGGTTTTCCGTTTAGGATTCCAAGTCAATATGCTACGCTCACTAGACCAGAGATTTCCTGTGTTGTTAATAAAGTGTACCAACTCTTGAGTCAACTCCTTGAGGAGCATTGGAAGGCGGTAAAACAAATTCTGAGATACCTCAACGGAACCATCAGTCATGGGTTGCTGCTGCAGAGAGTTAGTTTTACAGACTGTCTCTAAAGGGTTTTGTGATGCTGATTGGGCATTGGATCTTGACGATAGAAGGTCCACATCCAGCTCTTGTATTTTCTTTGGTCCAAACTTAATTTCTTGGAGCTCTAAGAAACAGATCTTAGTGGCCTCCAGCACTGAAGCTGAATACAGGAGCCTTGCCAAAACAACAGCTGAGGTTTTGCAGATTGAGTCATTATTGACTAAGCTTAAAGTCTCTTTTCCTACACGAAAAATTTTCTATGGCAACTCCGCACAGTAGCTTTGTCACATAATCTGGTTTTTCATGCTAGAACCAAGCATATGGAATTGGACATCTATTTTGTGAGAGAAAAGGTTTTAAATAAGAAATTACTGGTGAAGCACATTCCTTCTCTAGATCAGGAATTCATCGCCATATTGGAGCATTTCCTTCCGATCATGTTCAGAGTCTTAAGCAGGTAAGCAGGGCATTTTCATGGAAGTATAATTTCTAAGATATTGTGCGGTGCTTTAGGTGAAGGCGTGAAGGAGAACGCAGACAGCTCAGAAAGCTCTTTTCATGTTTTAAACCCTAAACCCTAATAAAGCTCAGAAATAAATGTAGCACACTTCCCACCAAACAACATACTGCAGTATTGCTTATCAAAATAAAAATAAAAATACTGCAGTATTACCATCAAATGTATTCACAGACAAAAACATGATTGCATAAATAAAGAGAACCATAAAACAAACCTGTCACAGTGTCACGAGAAATGCGACTCAACATAGAGCTATTCATCGCCATATTGAAAGGAGGAACTTCTGATGCTCTACTGAGACTGAGAATTGACTTGGGTGAACTGCTTTCTTGTTTTGCAAGATTGAAAATGTCCAGTTTTGTAGCCTTGCATGCAAAACCATCTGTGACTGCTTTTGAGACCTCTGTTACTAAACATGTTTTTGTATTGGTAGTCTGCCATACCTCTTGTAAATTGCTTTCCACTTCTTTATCAGGAACATCCGGCGTTGTGGATTTTGATTCAAGATCATCTGCAATAACATTAGGAATTTCATGCAATACACATTCCTCTTCATCTGAACCCTGAAGCTTATTGAACAGTTCGGTAACATTGCATGCAAAACCATTTGCAACTGTTTTTGGGACCTCAGTCACTAAAGAGGCTTTTGTACAGGTAGGCTGCCATAAGTCATGTAGCTTTTCTTCTTCTTTTTTATCTTCAACATCTGGCGTTGTAGGTTCTGATTCTAAATCATCTACGTTAACTTGAGGGATTTCATGCAATAACCGTTCCTGTTCATCTGAACCCTGAAACTTCTTGCACAGTTTGGTAACCTTGCATGCATAACCATTTGCAACTGTTTTTGGGACCTCGGTCACTAAAGTTCCTTTTGTACAGGTAGGCTGCCATAAGTCTTGCAACTTTTTTTCTACTTTTTTATCTGCAACATCTGGCGTTGTAGATTCTAATTCTAAGTCATCTGCAATAACTTGAGGGATTTCATGCAACAACCGTTCCTGTTCATCTGGACTCTGAAGTTTCTCCCTCCTTTGTAGGTACTCATCTAGTGTGCTTCCAATGGATTAAGGAATATCTGTCTTATAGAAGTATTTTTTTTTACAGTTTTTGACAACCAAAAAAAAACTCTAAATATACCATAATACACATGATGATTAGACAGAATGCCAATACAAAATGTTTATCACTATAAAGTATTTTAGTGCAATTAGCGCGCACTCCTTGAGAGGAGTAACATCTTTAGGTGGTATATAGTTATGTTACTCATCGCAGATAAATCTACATGCTGCTTCAAAGAGTAATTTGGGATTAACTTGGGTGGTTGGGGTTGGATGAGAGTTTGATTAAAAGTGCAGGTTCATGTTGTGGTTTTGAAGTGAAAAAGATGCATTACCTTTAAAATTATCCTGCAATATGGCAAAGAAAGAATTGATACAGAAAAATATTATGCAACTGTCAGATGAAGGACAGAAGAACTGAAATCAATTGGGTAATCACCAGGTGTTCAAAAAATTTAGTGGCCTGCAAAATCAATGATAGGAAGATATTTTATGTTATTTATTCATTAGTTGAATCAGCAACTACAGTGGTGACATAAAAGGGCTATTTGGTAACAGTTTGCTATCTTCAAGGGGCTAATTTGGTGAAAAAAAATCTTTTAGAGAAATAATATGATAACACTAGAATATTGAGAGCTAGATTTGCCACCCCAACCATTAGATTTCACACCCCTAATTTTCGGATTTTCAAGTTCCGAATTATTTCGGAATCTTAGATTCCGAAATTAATTCGTGATTTTTAGTTCAAAATACATCTAACACCACACTTTTGAGTAAAAAACCACACTTTTGAGTAAAAAAGTGCTTCGGAAACCTTATTTCCGAAATATTTCGGAAACTGAGTTTCCGTAAGTGGGGTGACATTTCTAATGGTTGGGGTGCCAAATCTAATGATCTAGAATATTCAATGGACTAATTTGGTGACAAATCTTTAGAAGACTAATGTAGTGACACCCTGATCTTTGTAAAACCCAGCTGAGGGTTTACTTTTTAGTTGTATAACAAGTGTGTAATGCAGTAACAAGTTTCAGCAGCATGCTTCACCATATTCATTTTCTGATGCAAAAATGGATAGCTACAACATAGAAAAAATATTATCTGATAAATAGCAGAAAAAGGATATTCTCGACGCCAACCCTTCTCATTAGCTCGTTCAATAAGATTTTCTAACAGAGCGAGTTCTTTTGCAAGCCACTGAGATAGATTCACCACATAATAAGAAAGCAGAAAAGCTACGTGAGAAATCAAGCCAAAATATCAATGGTTAAAGATAAACTATGATTTGAAATTAAAACTAAAAAGATGTATGCATTGATATATAATATACAAACATCAACAAGAATAAGAAATACACCAAGGTACTGGTAGTACATATAAATAGTTAAATACCAAAAAGTATCTGATAAGAATTAGATATTTAAAATCGAGTGTTGTTCTATTCCTAAGAGTACTATTTATATGTGTCACTGCCAGTGTGATGCGGAATGACAACATCTATAATCAAGTGTCAGTTCTTGACATCTTGTAACCCATCAATGAAATATAGCATAAAAATGCAATTATTATCAATGTTGATTTAAATAGAGCACGCATAGCCACAAGCACCTGATTAATGAGAACATAGAAATGTAATAGATGAACCAAGCAGGGAAGCTGCTGTAGAATGAATTTGGACTTTTCCCAGGGCACTAAGCAAATAAATTTTCCATGTCAATAAGATGTTCTGAAAAAATTATTATTTATCATTATATACAAACTCAAGAAAATGGAGCAAGAAATGGGAGTCATGAGAAATTACTCCAGTCTTTTCATAGTACGATTTTAAATATAAAAAACACAGGATGAAAATTTAAACCTTGTTCTTGTTGAGTGGTTTTTAGAATTTGAATAAGGAAACAGCACATACTTGGGTTATTAATTACAGACAAGTAAAAGAGGTCTAATTTATGAGTGTGAGAAAATAAAGCACCACGAGAGTATGACAGACTCAATGAGAGGGGTGAAGGGTGTTCTGATTTGGAACACTTCTTTTGACCAGAAAGTCCTAAATTACCCCCAAAATTTCCTACAGTAACGTCATATCCCAAACGTGAGGTAGGTAAATCCAACGTCATTAATTGGTTAAAAATGTTAAAGCTATATAACAGCCCAAGCATACACAACATGAACCTGAGGAAGACAGGTTTTGATTTGAAACACAATACGTAATAGTTGCATATTTGCACACATAAGAACAACATAATTTGAAGATGTTAACATATCTGGAAAAAAAAAAATCGGCGTAGGATGTTATCTCACTTGATCTTTCTTTTAATACACAAGAGACAACAGTTCATCAGCTACTAAATTTATCAAAACAAAAATTAACTATATAGTTATTTATCACATTGTTTCATTGTTTGTCTTTTTGTTCATTGTAAATCAAGCCAAGTAGAAAAGAATTATGTTGATTTGTTCATGAAAAGATATGCACACAACATAGAGCAAATTACAATTCTCATGCGCATGCAGATGGCTGCAGTGGGCAGATGTTCTTGTTTCTTGATCATTTTTTAATTTAACTCTTCCATTTCACTTGTATATCATAATATTTACAGAACAAAAGGACTGGTGTTATTTACAGTGCAAAAGGATTGGTCTTCAAGAGATGTACAAAATGCAAGTCAACACAACTGTGAAAAGAACACTTAACTGAAACATAAATGAAGAAATAAAGATGCAAGGGATTTACATACATGCTTAGTTATATCCTCATGCAATACCCTTGCCTTCTGCTCCATATCCACCTACCATTTACAAAACAGAAAGGTTATTTTCGTACTATTTTGATTCATTAAAGCATCAGACATATTTAGGGAAAGACTTTTAACTATTAAGAATCACAAGTGTTCTTTATTCCTTCCGTTTCACAATTCATGGAAAAGGTATGTTCTGGTGCTGCAGGAATTATATTATTTTAGAATAAATAATTCAGAGTACTAAAACTTACAACCATAGGTCTCTTCAGCAAGCCGCCTTTTACTCTCTGATGCAAATCCTCGCATTCTGCCTGAAACCAAAGTCAGAGATCTAAAACCCAAAAATTTAAAAGCAATAAAACAGAAACGATGTAAAGCAGAAAATTGCTGCACATGATAATCATTGAAAAGATGGTACAAGGAAACTACACAAAGTTGTTATTCTTTGGCAGAGTCCACAATTCTTACTAAATAAAGCTAAAAATATTAAGATAAATCGACAGTACCTCAGAGAAATTATCATCTGAAAGCATGTGAATGCTGATGTCTTTAATGAAGCCAGAAGCTTTCAGGCGAATTGCCCCATCCCCTCCGGAGCTCTTCTTTATACCTAAAAGACAGCGAAGATAAAATTGTACTTTAGTAAATTAAAAGAAACAAATCTCATTTTTTAATTTTTTTCTATATCTGCCATGTTCAACTGTGAATTAGCATACCAAATTCACAAATAATTAGTATATGAATATGCAACACCAAAAGATATAGTTTCAGGAAGGAGGCCTTGGAATTTTAATTGGAAATGTTCAGGTTAGATTGTATTGTTCATTGTCATTCACTGTGACTTGTCTAAATTTTTCAATTAGGATGAATCTTTCCCGGCACGTGACGTATACTAATGATGTCAAAAAAGAGTACATTGTTTTGTTTGTTGACACCCATTGCAAACAGTCCAAATTGTTCAAGCTGAACTAATTTGACCATTTCACCAGGTTTTCCAAATGCATGTGACCTATAGAAATGATGTAATAAGTACAACGTTTTCCTTTTTGTATATTGCTTCTACTGCTAACAAGCACAGGTATTTAACTTAAATGGTTGATGAGCATACCTTTAAAAGCAACTTGTTACATTTAAAAGTCATAAAATAAGAAGCATTTATTAGAATGTAATGTCATAATCAACCAACAGCAGCCAAATTACCTGTAACTTGCAGAAGCTGGTGCGAATTTTTCTGAAGGTAGTCATTTGGATCACATCTGATTCTTATGAAGCTTCCAACTACTTTATTCTCAAAACTTTCAGGGTCATTTAAAAGTTCCTCAACTAGACTCTTCTTTAAATAAACAAGCTTGATGTTGAAAGGATTGATGGCAGCAAAACAGCTCCTTGGTTTTTGTATAACCGGTTTCTTCGGTTGACACTTCCTCTCCAAAGATGTTGGTTTTGGGGTTTTTTCACATGTTGCCAAGAAATTCTCATCATCATCTGAGTCAAACATGATATCATCATCAGATTCTTCGCAGTTCTTCGCAATGTGCGACTCGAGCAAGTCACTGATTTTCAAGCGGCTAATACTCTTCCTTCCGAAGAGCGAATGAAGCTTCTCATCACACACAATTCTTTTCTTTTTCGTAGGATGAAGAAGATTCTTATGCTTCACGTAGTCACTTATAATATTAGCCACCTCACTTTGCGCTATCTCGTTGGTTGTATCTTTACCAATGGAGTCGAGAAACCAAATAAGGGAAGTTGACCCCCACCCATTGTACTCCTTTTTCCTTGTCGTGTATTTCCTTTTCTTTCTAACAGTTGTCTGAACCTGCCCATTAATTTCCTCAATCCAGAAAGAACCAACATCTGTTTCCCCATTCATCCTTTCTATCAAAAGTCCGAACCCTAGATTCAATACGCCCCACTGAATCTAAGTCTAATACCTTCCAAATTACTAAATTCCCATGCTTTCCTCCGCTTCAAACCTCTAACGAGAACTTAATTAGAAAATTGACCTGAATTGGCAGCAGAAAAACACCAAAATAAAAAATCTAATGAAACCAAAAACAAAGAGGAATTGAGAAGCACTAAGAATCATACAATGTAACAGGAAATTAAAATAAAAAACCGTATTCGAATAAAAACAATAAAAAAACAAAATTGGCAGCAGCAGCAGCAGAAATAGTACAAAAGGGGAAAATAAAATTAAACAACACCTGGATATGTATCTTCTGTTGCATTTAAAATCTAGAGCAAACAACAACTGAGAAGTACTAGGAATCAGAAAACATAACAGGAAAAAAAGTTCAATTGAAAAAAAGATAAATTCACAAAAACATCTAGAAATGCATGTTCTGTTTCATTTGAAACCTAAGAATCAGAAAATAAAACATGAAATTTGAAACAAAATAAAAAACTTTCAAAAGCAAAATGAAAGAAACAACCGAAAAAAAATCGTCACCATGAACGCCATTAACAGCAACAACAACAAGAAAAAAAAACTGGAATTGGGGTACAGAAATTAACAGAGAAATGGAAGAGAGAGAGATACCGAGTGTTCAGGGGCGTTGACTGAGGCAGTTGCGGCTGAGGAAAACGGCGGCGAAGGTTCTAGAAGCAGCGGTGACGGTGAAATCGGAGCAGAGTGCTGTGGTGGTGACTGGTGGTGTGTGCGTCACAGTCACAGTCACAGCAGCAGTTGACGGAGGGTGCCAGCGTTGCTCACCGAATAGTACGACAAGACGAAGCAAAGTGTAGCGAACAAAACTGAATGACCCCACATTAAAAATGAAACGGAAATATTAAAAGAAGAATATAAAAATGGAAATATTCTAGGGAATCTTTGTAAATCGGGTTCGCGACGATTCCGAACCGACTCCTCTAAAGTGAGAAAGTTATATTGAAAAAATAATTAGAAAATAGAAAATTGGAAATATTCTCATGAGTACGTGCAAATCTCGCTTGCGATGTTTTGAGATCTGACTCCTCTTAAGTGAGAAAATCGAACAATTAAAAGAACAATGAAACAACATTATGTTCATTTTAAATCTTGCTTACGACGTTTCCGAACCGACTCCTCTAAAGTGAGAAACTCATTAAAAAAATATTTAAAGAGAAAATATAGAGAAATGGAAATATTCTCACGAGTATGTGCAAATCTCACTTGCAGCGTTTCAGAACTGACTTCTCTAAAATGAGAAACTCATATTTAAAAAAGACATTTAAAAGAAAAATAGAGAATAAAAATATTTATTCTCAGTAGTATGTGCAAAACACTCTTACATCGTTTTAGAACCGACTCCTCTCAAATGAGAGAAGTTATTTTAAAAAAAGGAACAATAATTGTAATGATTAATGAGTATTTACAAATTTCTTTCATAATGTTTCGAGATCTGACTCCTCTAAAATGAGATAATCAATCTTAAAAGATGAAATAAATTATTTTTACCATTGATTAAGCTTCAAATCAGGTAATTAATAATAATTGTGATGATTTATTTTACCTTCAAAATAACTCTAACATATTTAGAACTGTCAAATCTAGTGTTTCTTATGTTTTGGATTCATTGTCACCGTTCGATGACATGTCATTTTACTGAAACTTCTTATTCACTCTGTTGGTGCCACGTCATGCGAGCGCGTGCGTGCGTTACGAGCTGGCACAAATTATTCAAGAAAAGCTTGACCGTTGGATATATACGGAACTGTGATTCTAAGCAATGTTAGCCGTGTGATGAATATGTGGAGATGACATCCAACGGAATAAAATCCTCCATGAGTGAGAAAATTTTTTCATTTTGAAATCATTAACAAATAAGGATTTTTTTTGAACGTAACAAATAAGGATTTAATTGAGTGGATTATAAGAGGTAGGGGTGTACAAGACCCGGCCCTACCCGCCAACCCGTCCCGGCTCACGCCTTTAGGGACAGGTTGAACCCGGCCCGATCATTAAAAGAGACCGGGTTCGGGTTGATCTTTGAGTTACCCGACTTCGGGTCGGGTCGGGTTCGAGTTGACACTCGGGTCACCCGGCCCGTCTCACATATATATTTTATAAAATTTTAATTTGTTATAATGATTAAAATATGATACATCATGCTCAAATTTATCTTACCATGTAGATGAAATTAAATGTTTAACATTTATCTTATGAATTAAATAAACGTTGGTCAAACTATTGACATTCTCATGCTCTAACAAGAAAAAATCATGTGTGTGTATTATGCATATATGAGACAAGTGAAGAAATGATTAAACAAAATGTAAACCTCTCAAGTGCAATATATTATGAAAGAATTGGATTCTTTCAAGTTATTTCTTCTAAAAAATAGTTCCAACTTATAACTCTTTTAGTATGTTATTATCTTTAAATTTTACAATTAGTATCAAATAGTCTTAAACTTACTGTCCCTCGGGCCAACCCGGTCTCGTTCTACATAGACCCGTCCTAAATTGAACCCGCATAATGTCGGGTTGCTTCGGGTCTAGGGACGGGTTAGAGTCTATGAATTGACCCGATCAATATTTAGGGCCGGGTTAGGGTTAACCAAAACCCGTCCCTTGTACACCCCTATAATGATGTATCTCAAAAATTGGATAACTAGTACTAAAAACATTTAAAACTAGCAAGTTTTCTCTACAATGCACGGGCATTCAAGTTTTTAATATAAAAAATAAAATAAATTAAAATATATAGTAAAATAGAAAATTATATTTAAATTTTTAAAAATTAATTATACTAGTATTGATCCTGCGTCATGCACGGATGAAATAAAATTACTTTTTTTTGGCATACATCAGACATTTTCATATTTCCTCTCTCGTTTTTCCTTTTTTAAATACACATATTTAAGTTTTTTTTTTCTAATCATAGTTTCAATCTATTTTTTTTTCTAATTTGTTATGGTTTGAATCAATATACCGAAATTATTTTAATCTTCTAGATGTATATATATGAAAACATAAAATACGGAATTTTCGAGTTAAATTCCAAATCAATCCTTTAAAACTATTTGATATCAATTTTTTGATGGCATATTTGATATCATTTGAACATAAGATATTACATTTAATTTTTTTATTTTGTTATATAAAAAATAACAATAATCATTAAAAATGAATTTGTCAGCAACATCTTATTGTAGAAAAGTTAGAATTGACTTTTATTAATTATTACAATATCATTAAAAATCATTAAATGTCAAATTAATACAATAGTTATTTAAAAAAAATCACAATTGAAATTTTGTTAAATATTCTAATATCATTAATAACTATTAAATGCAATATTAATACATTAATTATTTTAAAAAATATAGAATTATTTAAATTACTAAAAAATCAGAAAATATAAATATGACATCATCTACCTACTAATTATAGTTGAAAGAGAAAACTTATGAAGAGAGACATAGAATGAAGGGGTAACACTTGTCGGAGTTGCCACTTTTTGGTTTCGTAAATAGTATATAGTATAAAATAAGATAAGATTAATATGAAATTGGTCAAATGTCCAACAAAGTATAGGCCTAGTAGTAATAAGCTTGACCCCGTAAAGATAAGTACACAATTTTAAGCCTTGGGAAAAACATTTGTTTAAAAAGACATGCAACAGTTTTTCAAATGAGCACCGACGTTTGTTAAAGACAAAAATATTTTTGATCAAATCAATATTTATAAATATCTGAATTTGTTTAATATTAATTAATGGGTTAATGGTCAAATTAGTCATCGAGTTTGTAAGTGAGTTTGATTCTAATCCCTTTAAAGAAAAATGATATTAAGTGCGGCTCAAAAACCGCTAATAATTGTTAAAATGACCGTCACTAAACGTCATTTTTTTCTCAGGGGACTAAAATCAAACTCGCTTACAAACTCATGGACTATAACCCTTATTTAATTGATTAAATTACCATTTTTAAAATAATGATTTTTTTAGTACATCGGAAAGATAAATTGCACCAGTCAGGAATCAATCCCTAGATCTACATATACCCAACCCATATGTCCCCTAGCTCCTACCACATGAGCTATCAAAATAATGATATTATTTTGATTGAATATCTATTTCAAAAAGTGTAATCTTAAGTTACCGCTTCTGAAGGGAATGATCACTAGGCATGATTTCGCTCTTATTATTGAAAAAGTGAACACAAGATTAGCATCTTGGAAGAACAGATTGTTGAACAAAGCTGACCGACTATGTCTTGCAAAATATGTCTTGACCTCCATCCCAGTTTATTATATGCAGGCACATTTGCTTCTGGATTCGGTGTGCGGCGTCATTGATAGAAAGATCTGTAATTTCATTTGGACAAAAGTCGAAAATAATAGAAGTTAGAATTTGGTGTCTTGGGAGGAGATTACCCACTCAAAGGAGGATGGCGGTTTGGGGATTCGTAGAACCCGCTTGAATGATATTGCTATGTTAGGAAAACTGGTTGAGAACCTCCTTCTGATAGGGGGAAGCCTTGGGTCATGGCTCTAACACAAAAATACTTAGGGAATAATATGGTGCTTCATGTTGATTTCAAGAGGGGAAACTTGTATACTTGGCGTAGGATTTTCACAGTCAAAGAATTTGTTAAACATAATTTCCGGCCTCAACTTGGTGAAGGAACAACATCCTTTTGGTACTATAATTGGCTCGAGATGGGTAAATTATGCAGCAGAATTCTGTTTCTGAATATATAAGATATTTGGAGAGGAGGAAGTTGGGATTTTCTAGCCTTAGCACAATGTTACCATCCCAAATTGTGAATGAGATCCTTGCTATACATGCCCCCTCTATGCCTAATGGGAGGGATACAATTAGGTGGGCAGCCACAAATGACGGATATTATACGACCAATTCAGCTTATTCAGCTCTTGCTCCGGGAATGAACCAAAATATGGGTGTTTGGAAGAGAGTTTGGAGGTTAAAAGTACTAGAAAAGATAAGGTTCTTCCTCTAGCGGATCTTTAAGATGCATTACCAAGGAATGAGAAGAGGCAGCAGAATCACTTGAATGCTACAACCAGGTGCCAAAGATGTGATGACGAAATCGAAAATTTGGAGCATTTATTCTGAAGGTGTCCGAAGGCACACAACTTATGTTTGTAATTTGTCAGTGTTCTCCTGTTTACACGGATTTTTGGTAAACAAATATCCTCTTAGTTCGACTAAAGGAAGTTTAGATTCGGGGTCCTTTTGAGAAAACGCTTTGCCAAAGTGTAGTGTGTGAACGGATGTATTCTCGACAACAATAAACAACTCAAACGAAACTGGACTTTATTGAATATGAGTCGATTACAAAACAGTCAAGCAAACTAAAATAACATGAAAGCAAATTTCGACAAAACAAGCTACACACAAGAACTGGAAATCAACAAACTGAAATGCAGGGAAACTAAAGCGTTGGTTCTGCAACATACTCCTCCATCATCACGTTTTGCTCTCGAAGTCTCATTGATGCGGACGTTTGGAGCTTTTGGTGAATTTTCAGAGTTTTTAGTTGGGAACCCTTTTCTTCTGCTGCTGCTTCCTCTATTTATAGTGTTCTTTCTGCCCATGTTCTTGGCGGTTTTTCTTGGATGCACGATGGCTTCGTGGGTTTTGAATTTTGGCGCCATACCCCACGTTTAGCCGATGGTCTTCGCGCACGTGACTCTATTGCCACGTGGATGGTTCTGAGTCGTGGGCAACCGTTGCTATTCGTGGCATCGTGGGTGTACGCACGTGCTTGTAGTTGCTTGTTATTCGGTAACTGCCTCTTCCATTAAGATGATCGAGATTTCTTCATCTTTTGAGTGTGTCGAGTTATGGCTTTTACTAACTTGTCTTTGAGGGACATCGTGTGCTGAGTTGCCGGCTTCGCCAAACCCTTTCTGTCGAGAAACCACTTTTGCACCATGGTGTCGAGAATTGTAGTACTTGTAATTTTGGCTTAACAGTTGCCCCCCAAAAATGTTGGTTGTCGACTGCTTTAGCTCAAAGACACCAAGCATTTTTTATCGCAGCCGTTCGATTCCAACGATTCAAATGCTTTGTGCTCTCGACCATTCGATCTTCAAGTCCAATCAGCAGCCATAACGTCTGATGACTTCTCCACTAGCTGACAGTTATAGCCTTTTTAGGGCCATGATTTCACCTATGCCAAAAAGCTGAGAGGTGACATGAATTAACTAATAAAATAATCGCTTGGACCCCAAATTTTTATAAATTGCTGCTCAATGCGGCTTGGGTTCCGTTTTCCCTTCTGTTTATAAATACCCTCTTGGTATTCCTTGTTCAAGCTTTACTCTTTCCTCCAACCTTCAACTTCTTCTTCCAGACTTCATCACTTCATCTTCTTCCGTCTTCTCTGAAATACTTACTGCGTCTTTCAATGGCTTCCAATCCTGAGCAAACCATTCCGTTGGCCACTGAGCTTAAGCTGGATGAGGCCAAGCGCGTGGCAATCCCAGAGCCTCCCAACGAAGCAGAGAAGAGAGCTATCTGGAAATCCCAGGTACTCATTCCTTTCTCTGTTAATGGTACTTTACGCGCCATTTTGGGTCCTTTGAAAGTAGTGAAGCATGATAGGCCCAATAGTCTCCCCGAAGAACATGAATCATTTCACCCTAGCGTTAGGGGAGAGGAGCTCATTTTGGCATTTCAACCCTCTTACCGTATGCCATTTCTTTCTGACCCAAAACGAGCCTTTCGTTCAGCCCCTCCTAACCCTTCTGCTAACGACAAGGCCTACCTGAAATGGTTAGATAGGGTTGAGGGAGATAAGAGACAACACTGGAAGGATGTGGGGATTCTCGACTTGATTCAGCTGTCGAGATCTCCAATCTCGTATAACCCTCTATGCTGTTGAGTGCACTTTATTTCTGGGAGAGGTCCACTAATTGCCTTCATGTTCCCTTTGGTATGATCACCCCCACCCTCTTGGATGTTGCTGCTATCACCGGATTGTGGCCCATTGGTGATGATTATCACTCTGCACCTGCTCCTGTTAAACCCATCTCGATTCCTACTGACAACATTTCTTTTAGTTGATTCATTAAGGACCATTATGTCGAGAGTGGTGAGGTGTCTGATGCTGAACATGTCGCTTTCTTGCTGTATTGGCTGTCTGCTTATGTCTTTTGCACCAAATCTTTGCGCATACCTGCCAAGCTTTTGCCTTTAGCCAATCTGCTTCACGAGGGTCGACAACTTGCTATGGCTAGGCTCGTCCTTGGCAACCTGTATCAAATGCTGAATGAAGCTGTCGAGGATATCCGGAATACTAAGACCGTCTCTCTGAATGCGGCCGGACCACTTTGGCTGTTTCAACTTTGGTTGAATGCAGTCCTCGAATCTCTTCTGCCGGTACAAGATAATCCTCTAACTGTTTCTAACACCAGGATTGATGCCCATAGGCTCGAGACCCTGACCCCTGCTTATGATGCGTCGAGTTTCGAAGCTGATTTCAGGAAGTACTTTACCATGTTTCTCGAGCTGAAGCACTACCGTTCCAGTTTCTCTCCTTACAGCAAGGCTATTCGTGGCCCTTTCTGGCTGAGGAACTCTTATCCTAATGCTTCTGATTCTGCATTGCCCAAGGAGCACCACATCACACTTTGGAGGACCCTCTTATCTCCTAGGGTTTTAACTGTGGGCTTTGCTAGCAGTGACTACACTCTATGTGGCTACAACCCTCAATTGGTTTCTCGACAGTTTGGGCTTAGCCAAGTTCTACCCAACACTTTATTTGACAAGAGTCTAGTCCTGTACCCCGGAACTATTAAGAGGGCTTCTGTTTTCGACACGACTGTTCAGTTTTATAACAAGAGACTCCTCAACCTGAGCCCCTTCACTTACGCTCCTTCATATTATGCCACTAATGCTTTCAAAGCCTGGTGGTCTGAGTATTGGGCTCAAATTTCGAAGCCCCTCGTCGATTGTCTGCAATGCATGACAGATGCTTTTCTTTTGCAGAAGCAGGACCCGAAGAAGACCAAAGGTATGCACCTGGCAGAAATTCGATCTTTTCAAGAGTTCTTTGGTGTGGTATATTACCCAACTCTTCGCCTTCGAGATACAGTTGCGAAAGCAGCCCAAGTATTAAGGCAAAAATGGGAACTTAAAGCCAAGAAATCCAAGTTAGTGGTTCCTCCTGGTGAGGAAGGTCTATCTTTTGTTATTCGAAAAACTGGCTTTAGGTTCCCGTCTTTGCCTACGAGTAAGTTTGCATTGGCTTTTCCACCGGTCTTGCCTAAATGGGTTGACCATGTAAACATAAATGTGTTGGCCAATCAAGCTCTACCTCCTCGAAAGCGAGTGACTTGGACTAAGTACCACCTATGGAACTTTCCGTATCATGTGCCCGTCGAAATCTTCAACCACATATCGCCGAACATGCGTATTGGTCAAGGTAATACTTTGACTTGGCCTTGGTTTTCCTGTTTTACTTCTTAATTTTTCTTTTGTTTGCAGCTGAAGTCATTATTCGACCAGCTCCTCAAGTTATTTCCCCAGTGGCTCATTCCTCCAAGGACAAGCCAGTCGTGATTGAGGATGATGATGATGATGATGAGGATGATGATGTCAGTCTTGCTGACAAGCTCAAGGTACTTTCCTCATGCTTTTACCTTTTCCTTTTCGATTTCCTTGGATTATGGGCTGACGTATTTTTCGACAGAGTCGAAAACGGAAACCTAAGCCTGTTGCTTCGGCCAGTCAGAAGAGGGCCAAGGGGGTTGGTGTTTCCACCCCTAGTAGGGCTTCTAAGTTGGCATCTGATGCTCAAACAGAAGTCGATGACAAAGAGGATGGTGGCGGCGCCGCCATTCAGGTATGTTCTCCATTCTCGAGGGTACCTTGTGACATTTTTGACCCGTGGTTTCCTAATCTGAGTCATCTCTTGTTTGTTTTGTTTCCTTTAGACTGATGTTCATGAGCACTCTACTTCCAATCCTCCATCCCGTGAGAATTCCCCAGCTCCCATTCCTGCAAAATCCAAAACTGAAGGTGTCGAGAAACCTCCCAAGGCCGCATCCTCAGCTAAAAAGACCTCCACATCTGAGGGAAGGAGGAAGGTCAGGAGCAAATCTCATCATAAGTCTCCTCGCCGTTCCAGAAGCTCCACCAACTCGAGCCCTTCTAAGGACTCTGCTTGCCAGGTATCTTTATACTTTTCATGTTTTGTTGACTCCTCTAATATGCGTTTTACTTTATCGAAAGGGCATTAAAGAGGTTTTTCTTGCAGGAAACTCAGGGTGCAACTTCTCCCATCCGCGAAACAGAGCCTCTTCCAGGCAAGGATGACAACCCTATGCCTCCTCCAAAATCGACTGCCACTGTTTCGCCTCAAACCAAGGGTGGCTCTTCATCTCATGTGTCTAGTGAAAAGCTCGACACTTTATTTGAGGAGGACCCGCTGGCAGCTTTGGATAGCTTCCTCGATGGCACCTTGGAATGGGACTCTCCACCCCGTCAGGCTGATGCCACTACTGAGACTGCTCAATCTAGTGGGGTAGCCAATTCTCAGCAGATCGAGGAGAGTATGGGTCGGCTGAAGGCTATTGTCTTCGCAAATGGGTTTCTCGACCAGATCCAAGCTGATCCTCAAGCGAGCCATGCTGCTAAGGAATTGCTTGTCTTCCTTCTTGGCCAAAAACTCGATTCTCAACAGGCTGCTGCTTTGGCTAACCTTCAATCTTTTTTAGTGGATGCTTCAGCCACCTTTCATCAAGTCAAGGACGTTGGTCAAGCTGTCAGCTTTAAGGAAGCAAAAGTCTCTGCTGGTAAGGCTCAAGTTGCAGCAATGAAAGAGGACTTCAAGAAGTTCACTGCTAGGAAGGTTTTGATCGCAGATGAAATCTCTGAAGTCGACATCAAACTTGAAGAGCTGCATCGAGAGATTACCGAACTGGAGAAAAAGCGAGCTGATTTGGTCGAGGAAGGCCCTGCTGTGAAGGATCAGTTGGATGTGCTTACTAAAGACTCCAAGGCTCTGATCATCTCGACAAAAGAGGTTATCAAGGAATTGGAGATTGATCAGGCTGTGAAGAAGGGTCTCGATGCCAAGATTGTCACCTTTGCTGATTGTTTGAACTCTTTTAAAACCCTGCTGTAGGACTTTTTTTTTTATTAATATGTAATGATGGCACTATTCTAACCATGGCTTTCGATGCCAATTGCGTGTAATATTTCGACAATGGTTTTGGTACCTAAGCCATATAATTTGACGTTTAATTTGCCAAGTCTTTTCAGTTTCCACTACGCATTTATTTTGACGGCTATTCATTTACTGTTGCATCGTTCAAACTTCCTTGCACCCCCTCACATAGTCGTCGCTTTGTTTCTGGGGAATGAACCAATTTATTGCAATCTTATACCACGTTTTCTTGATTCAATGCAAGTCTTTGTTCATTAAAAGCCAAAGTTATTCACGATGGTGGTGGTAATCTGCATGGCCTATAACCATAAGATGAAGAGTTGGCAATTGATTGCCATTAATGCATTCCTTGGTTGTTACCCTATAAATAGAGCGTTTTTGGTTACTTCTTTTCAGTAACTTCTCCAAACTCTCCCTTGTTTCTTTTCCAGAATTCTTTTCCTGCTTTCATAAATCCCTTCAGCCATGGCTAGCCGTCGTGTTCTCAACCAGATCCGGAACTTGGCTTTTGATCAAGACTTATTCTGGGAGTTGCACTCTTTCCTTCCTTTGGCTGAAGAGCTTACGGGGCTCATTGACCAACTTCTTTCGAGGAATATTATTGCCTCGGTAAGAATTCCTCTTCAGGAGTTCTTGAGCCTCCTGCATGAAGCTGTACCTCTATATGAAGAACACCGGGAGCTTACTGCTCGAGTGTTCTTTGCTGAACACCAGATTGACGAGAAGATGGAGGAATTTGAAGAGTTGAAAGCTGCTCTTAGCCAGGCGGACCCCGAGGGGAGTGTGGGAGCTCTGAAAACCTTGGTGGACAAGCTTTCTTCTACTGCCCGTGAAGAGCTGGATATTCGACAGGAGAAATCGCGACTGGAATCCCAACAAGAGGATGTCTTGAGGCGCATAGAGCCTCTTAGGGCCAGATACAATAGTTGTAGGGCCAACCCTCCCTTTTAAAATTTCTTTGCCATAGTTGTAATGCTCTATTCTACTCAATAAAACATTCGCGTTTGGCAATTTATTTTCTTTTACTTCCTTATTCGATGTTTATCTCATGCAATGTTGGCTTATACGTTTTTAAATATTTGCCATTTATCGTCATTTGTCGATTACCTCCTAATTCCTTAATCGAATAAGCGTTGTTTAAAAGTACTTTCTCGACTGTAAAAGGGCCTTCCCAGTTTGGGGCCCACTTTCCATAACGTTTATCTTTTTTATCAATTGGTAA